>NC_134832.1:136101676-136282818 GCF_004210375.1 Tachypleus tridentatus | reverse complement strand
GGACAATACACAACAAACATTACTTTTATAACATTATATTGGGACAATACAACAAACATTACTATAGCAATATATTGGGACAATACACACAAACACATAACAGTACTTTTATATAGCATTATATTGGGACAATACACTACAAACATTACTTTATAGCATTATATTGGGACAATACACAACAAACATTACTTTTATAGCATTATATTGGGACAATTTTACATAGCAATACATTACTTTTATAGCATTATATTGGGACAATACACAACAAACATTACTTTATAGCATTATATTGGGACAATACACTTTATAAACATTACTTTTATAGCATTATATTGGGACAATACACTACAAACATTACTTTTATAGCATTATATTGGGACAATACACAACAAACATTACTTTTATAGCATTATATTGGGACAATACACAACAAACATTACTTTTATAGCATTATATTGGGACAATTTTTTATACAAACATTACTTTTATAGCATTATATTGGGACAATACACTACAAACATTACTTTTATAGCATTATATTGGGACAATACACAACAAACATTACTTTTATAGCATTATATTGGGACAATACACAACAAACATTACTTTTATAGCATTATATTGGGACAATACACAACAAACATTACTATAGCATTATATTGGGACAATACACAACAAACATTACTATTGCATTATATTGGGATCTCTCTCATTTATCTTTCAAAACACTTTTCATTATATAAACACAATTTACAAATTTACAATTTTACCATAGTTACATTTTTAATGTAAAATAAGCAGTGCCAATACTACAAGGTTTAAAGGCAATGAAAGACAAAACTTTTTAGGGACATTACGTAACACTGCAGGGATAGCTGTAAGTGTGATAACAGTTAGTGCTACATCTTACATATGACATTTGAATAAAATTGGATACTTGAATGGGACAACAACACGTAAAACTTGGCTTATAGTAATTTTTGCGTAATGAATTATATGACCTTAATAATGAGATCGAACTGTCCATTGATCTTAACTTATGCTTTACGTAGCAAAGTTTGTTAAAATTCATTCTTTAAGGACAATTTTGTATACCATTTCATAATACCTTTTCTGGAACTTGCTTCCTAATTTCTCAAATTCCAATACTACATTAATTGGAGTGGTGCGGTTTGTCGGTGTGACCTCTGTTGGGATGGATCATTTGGATTCAATAGTTGTTTCATTAGGTGATCCTGCTCAACCCATGGGTTTGATTCTTGTCATCATTTCACGTACAATCCGCCCATGGCTAGATGACTGCTGCTGGGTCATATTAAGAAAATGTATGTAGCTGCCTTAAATACCAAGTTAGGATATATTTTATTGAAGCTTGTACTGAATTACGGCGTTGATATTAAACATCTTGTCGTATTGTTGAGACTGGTGTTTTCAATTGTTCCAGTCTCAATAATGCCCGCATTGTTCACCTGCAACCAAACAATATATATTTCATTACACCATAGTCAAACAATAGTTTCTACTAATCAACTGACAGAAAGAAATTACACCTGAATAGATTACTTGTATTTCATCTGACATTTCACATCATTTACTTACTAATAAAATTCTTGTATTATTCCCATGCATTTATGAAATAATAACCTCTAACTTATTTGAGGTTAGGTGTATGTACAAAACAATGATACATGCATTAGTAGTGCGTATGCGTGCGTCGCGATACACACATGGCTTCTGGAAAAATCAAACAATCCAGCATTATTTACTACTCAAATGTAAAAGTTGTGATTCCTGCCTTATCTATGATAAAGTATAAAAGTAATCCTTTTACTGTTTCACATCAAAGAGTCATCTTTGTATTATTCACTTATATGGATAAAATAATAATAGTAGTATTATTTAACTGTAATTAGGTAAGAGTAATCTTAAATTTCATGTTTGGAACAGCACAGTAAACCCAAGATTTTACATAAGATATTTGGAAAAATACAGTACAATCAAAAGTTAACATTTTCTTACATTGAAAATGCATTTCCAACAGGTACTTGCCAACCCACACTAAACCTTGGTTTGTCTCCAATGTATTGCTAACAATTCACCAGTCTATTATACCCCTTTATTTTTGCTCCATTACAAAACATGTGCTTTAGCATATAACATAGTGATAGTTAGTCACAGTTAGGTTCCATGACTGATAATCTGATATAGCTATATGTGACTAGGATTAAAGAAGTGTACATTGCGAGTGAATTAGCTAAGTGCAGCCCACTCAGACAAAACAAATATCCAGAGAAACACTTTCGGATACATGTTATTATGCCAAGATTGGTATGTCTAGGCAAAACCATCCAGTAGAAGCACTCTGCCTAAGTATGCAAGATCAACAACAATAATCGCGGTTTGCCCAGGCAGAAAATATCCAGTGGAAGTGCCTTAAGATACTATTGAGTATGTCAAGTGCTGCCAATTCAGCCAGAAGACATCCAGCAGAAGTGCCTTGTATAAAAACTGTTTTTTAATGAAAAAGTGCAGTCAGCACAGAATAAAGCATCTATGAGAAGTGCCTTATATCAAGAATATATGTTACAGTATAATCAATACATATATCAATGATAGCTCCCCTCTTACTGAATGGATTCATATGAGCAATAAAGATTGATTTAGATTACTGTACAAACCCCACTCATGAGGTAGCCTCCACAGTCCACCATACAAGCAACTGGAAACAAAACTCGCAAAGACTCCCATATTCTACTACAAGAATAAAGAAATAAAGAATATATGCATCAGAAAGCACATAGGAAGGAATGACACACTTGATAAAGTGCAATGAGAGTGTCCACGATTCCTCATTTTGAAAAGCAGAAAGACCTCAATTGTAAGAAGCAGAGATTTCCTTTACTCATGAAGCCATAAAAATGCATAAATACATATTATAAACACATGCCACCACCAAATAAGTGGCCCATAGTCTTACAGAAATACCCAATCTCCACAGCTAGTGTTATAGAACTATACATTAATTTGTTGCCAAGAAATAATATCAAGCATACTTGACCAGGCAATGCCCACCACTAGGTAGGATCATGAAATATGATATATGTATCGACTGAAAGGATAAAAACAATAAGTCAACCCAGTCAAAGACAAACAGATATGAGTAGAGTAATCACAGGAGGAAGGCAGCCAGGATGCACAGATAGTGCAAGATGAATGTATTGGGAGTTGTCCACATACTAGCTGGAATGGCCTCCTCCAGAGGTAAGCAGGTCCGAGCAGCTAAAGACACAGTTAAATGATGTATTTGGGTGGTGAAACATTATGCAACCATCAACTTTCCATAGACAAGTCACAATACACCAGTCATATGAGTTGAAGAACCCAACCAGCAAGGGTAATAGATCTTGGGAAGCAGAGGGATTACATGTAATAAATAGGCAAAAATGAGAACCACTGAAAATGGCTGTAGAAGACACATAATCAAGTAGGAAATGAACTGGATAGAGAAAACAATCTGGATCTAATATGAGTACATGTTGGAAAGAGATGGTAAAAAAAATAGGAGGAAAGGCTAAATAACCTTCACAGGCAGCAGATATCTTAGGAAGGAAAACCCAATATGGATAGAGGATAATAAAAAATAATAGAAAGGATGAGAGAAACAGTAATGGCAAAAATATCAAAACAATAAAGATCTCAAGCCCAGAGAAGAAGAAAATAGGTCTTAAGAAAAGATGATACAATGAACATGTAGCAATGAATTTAAAGGTACAACCAGAGAGGGCATGAAGAACAACACTGAGATCCCTTTCTAGAAGGAGAAAAGGATGTAACTGATAAACTAGGTGATAGGAACAGAAAAGTATGGAAATAATCAGGGAGGCAAAAGCTTTACAGAAACAGAGAAATGAAAGTTGTTTGATGGGGCAGTCCTACAATTAGCAACAGTTGATACAGACAAACCCTAATCAAACCAACCAGGTTAAGCATACAGACAAGAAAGAAGGCTGAATAGTAGAGCAGGTAAAGAATGCTACACAAGGCATATGTCCATGAGCTGAGCTGAAAGACCAGACAAAAAACCATGCATGAAGATGGAGTGTGGCAACACCAGGATGAAACGGGTCTAAACATACTAGTCAGAAGAGTAGCCTGGATGGAGGTAAGGGTCAGAACAAGGTTGGTAAAATTTCCTGACTGTTAGCACTATGTGCCTTACCAAAAAAAGTTGGAACCAGAAAAATAGATTCCAAATTGTCTTCACCCTGATGAAAATCTTTCTCAGAAGCACAGACAGTGGGAAAAGGAGAATTAACCCTTGACCAAACAAAATCATTCAACTTCCTGCAAATAAACATTTGGAGTTCCTTGGAAGATATCATCAATCAGCCATGTTGGAGACAAGTGACATTACTATCTTCAGTGTTAATGAGAACTTCATCATCCATCACAGTAAAATTTGGCTTCATATATCAAACTAGAATTCAACTTGCATGAGAAAAGTTCAAGAAAAAATAAATCAAAGTTTGAAAGCCAACAGTCAAAAGGTTATGTTTAAAGTTAGTGAAAGACTGAAAAGCAATCATAAATGAAATAGCAAGGGTCACATAAAGAGAACTAAGCACACATCAATACACTTTAACACCAATCAAGAAAGTGAAAACTGTGTTAAGTAGGTAGCACAGTGTGATTGGTGGAAACTAGTCACATGATCAGCACATTTTGAAGTGGTACAAAATTAAAGAGGTATAAAAAATTGGTGTGCTATTAGGGATATAATTTTAGCAATGCTAAAAGGTAGTATTATTTTGAAATATGTTTCACATTTGAAGTAATACAGTAAAATCAAGATTTTACATCTAATATTTCTACTAACGAAAAACTATAAAACAATAGTACTATTAGCCTTATTAGACAGAGTTAAGAACACAGGCATGTACATTAGATGTTAAATTCACAAAATATATTTACATTAAAGCATAAAGATAGAAAGCATTTAAGCTTGTGGACTACAAAATAAGCTGTTTTCTACTTTTTAATTAGTTGTCTCATTCAGTTAATGTACAAACATCTCAATTTTTTATTAATCACAAATTTTGTCTAGTTACTTGTGACTGCAAGGGCAAAGAAGTAATTAAATGAAGAAATACAGAATATTTGCTTAGATATAAAAAAAAAAGTTTACTAGGGTCAATGATCACCTACAAAATACACGTTTGTTTGTAGCTAAGCACAATGCTACACAATGGGCTATCTGTGTTGTGCCCACCGTAAATATTGAAACTCAATTTTCAAAGTTATAATTCTTCAGAAAAACTGCTAAGCCTCCAGGGGATTATATGTATATATGTGTATAAAGATTGCTTCAGTGGGTGGAGGGATGAATTTAGAGTGCTGAATAGCCCGCTGTCACTTTGTTCTTGTTTTTAGCATTTATGCTAAAATTACACAGTCATCTGTACCAACCATCCATAACTTTGAGCTGATATACTAAATAAAAAAAATGCAGGTAGTCAAAAGCACCTAAAACCAAATACTGGGCTCTTTAGTTGAACAGTGTGATATGAACATTACTTAAAATGCACAAACACCATAAAATGGTGGATAATGATTTAATTATATAAGAACACAAACCACAGACCCTTGGAATCTCAGCCTGGCACTCAAAGACTACTAGGCCATATCCAGCATATCTCTTTGAATTTCACTAATCTTTTTTATGCACATCATAAAATATATGTACATTATGGAGCTACTCTAAATGTGTGCAAAATTTATAAAATATCTGGCCACCTCCAGTCTTCATTTCTTCACAAAAATCTGTTAAAAGAACTTTTCAGGCCTAATCAATTCAATCCAATCCATAAGCTCATGTATGGTGCTATTTTTCTCATACATAAAATTGTGTACAGACCTCTCTACTCCCATTCACAAATTTGTGTGCAAATTTAAATAATCTCATCCACAAAATCATGGACTGACTAAATGAAACATAATTCTGATACATTTCTTGGTTCAGTCACAACTTACCAGCACATTCAATTTTCCAAAATGTTTTATAGTGTCTTCCAAAATGAGGCGTGTTTCCTTTTCCACTGTTAGGTCACCACTTATGTATAGAGGCTAAAGAAAAAAATTTACGTGCAGGTTTTAATCAAACACCACATGAAAACCTTTCAACTAATTATAAATCTTAAGTGCATCTCTAAAAATGTACAATCTTTTATATAAATAGGACTATATTTGTCAATATTATCTTAAAATATAGAATTAAATTATCTTCCATGTTATTTTTCTTCATAAAGTAGCTGAAATTAAATGCTAAACACAGTATAGAGGACACTGAGTACAATGATGGTAAGTGAGAATATGGTACTAAGAAAGTAGTGTCTAAGAGATAACAAAAAAAATAGTGTTGCAGACAAAATCATAAAGAAAGCCAGATAATGATGATGCATATTACATAAATATTTGGTTGAAAGAAGTAGAAAGTAGGTTGGCGAGATCATGAACAAGGAAAGTGTTTGTTTGTTTTGAATTTCATACAAAGCTACACGAGGGCTATCTGCAGTAGCCATCCCTAATGTAAGACTAGAGGGAAGGCAGTGAGCCATCACCAGTCACCGCCAACTCTTGGGCTACATTCTTACCAATGAATAGTAATATTGACTGTCACATTATAACGTCCCTATGGCTGAAAGAGCAAGCATGTTTGGTGCAACAAGGATTTGAACCCTCAACCCTCAGATCATGAGTCAAACGCCTTAACCCACCTGGCCATGTTGGGCCTCAAGGAAAGTGATTGTGAATTGTAGAAAAATGTATGATGTGCAACAAATACATTTATCAACAACAAATGACAGGTGGGTGTGGCAACCAAGGTCATAATTATATGGTGATTGTTCACAAGATTAAGAAAAGTAATACAAGTAAAATTACAGAGAGAGAAGGTGACAGGTAATATGTGTACTGATGTGAACATAACATAAAATAAGGGCTCTCTAATTTTCCAAACAAAAATAAAACAGACTTAAGATGTTCAGGATTTCTCAGTTCTAAATCTAACTCATTATTCTAAGTTTGTTTGTTTTTTGAATTTCGCTCAAAGCTACACAAGGGCTATCTGCACCAGTTGTCCCTAATTTAGCAGTGTAAGACTAAAGGGAAGACAGCTAGTCATCACCACCCACTGTCAACTCTTGGGCTACTCTTTTAACAATGAATAGTGGTACTGACCATTACATTATAATTCCCCCATGACTGAAAGGGAGAGCATGTTTGGTGCGACGGGTGTTTGAACCTGCGTACCTCAGATTACGAGTCGAACACCTTAACACACTTGGCCATGCTGGGCATGTTCTAAGTTAGTAATAACTAATCAGTCTTATGGTTTGAAAACTGACTTTCTTAATATTAGGAAATAAAACACCATTTATTTTTGCCTTAACATGTGGCGAAACAGCAGACTTAATTTTGCAATAACTCCTCCTCTGCAAATGCTCACCACTACTTCAGTTCTTGCAACCAAATCTTATTTTTGATTAGTGATACATCTAAATGGCATCCATTCTAGATGGCGCTCTGATTATAGAACCTTCCTGTATCACTTTGAAAAAACTTTCTCTCATTACTTCACTTCATACAATAAAAAATCAATGTAGAAAATTAAATTCCCATGACAACTTTGTAATTTTAGTAACACCTTTGATATCATTGTACAACTTCTAGTTAACACCATTCTATAACAATCTGCTCTGTAACAAATGCCAATTAATATCCAACTCACACAGTTACAACATCACAAATGATTATGATTTTGCATGTTTTCAATTCTACCAGACTTCAGTTATCCCTTATATATAATTTTAAAAAGTCTATTAATGTTACAGAACATAACCTGATATATCTATGTAATTCGCATCATCAATATTCCTCAAATCTAATTAAGTTTCAGCAATTCCCATTAGATCATTGTCTTCGATTTCAACTTAAGCCCTCAAACATCAATTTTATTTCTAATGCTCCCAACTTTAGAATAATGGAAAATAAGTGAATTATTAAATCTATTATGATTATACCTAAATTTGATATTTATCTTTAGAACTACTATTTAACTCACTGTGCTCTAAATCTTTTAAAATTTTCCAAATTCTCTCACCATAATGCAAATTTAGTTTAAACAATCTTTAATTGAACAAATGAAAGGTTCCCCAAGCCTTGTGCTACCCAAACAGCATATATAAAAATATCTCTAACACAGTATTCATCTTTACCTCAAAATCTGTCACGTAAGTTCAACCAACCCCAACCTGTTGTCGCTCTAGTACATTCCTAACAATCTTTAAGTTTAAAGCCTGTAATCTATTAAGTAACTTATTCCTGTGCCTAGTTTAAAGAACTAAAATAGCAACATGTTTATTTTTATCACAAAACTCTATGAAAGAGTTCTTTGTAAAGACCACAGAAAACGTTAAGAAGTACAGAGATAACTTGGACAACCTCCTGGTTTCAAAATATATGTTTGTATTAGTTTGGGAAAAAACATTTTTCACTGTATTTTTAATCATCTTCCACATTTGCATGTTACTATGTTTTACAGTAATTGCTTCCTGGATGGCAATAGACATTCAGTTTATGCTTATGTTTACAGAATTTATTCTGAGTTATGAAGTAAATGTATTCTCAAGATGGCTGGTATGGGTATTAAAACTTCAATTAAAATAAAGTACAGATCAACATTTCAACCTTCTTAGAAGGACAGAATGCTGTTCTGTACTCTATTTTAATTAAGGTACTAATACCCATACCAGCCGTATTGAGAAAACAAACTGGAAAAAATTATTGCTCTTCATTACTTTAGTTGTACATATAAATTAAGATATACTAGCTATATATTAAGTATATTTTGTGCAGAGATATAACAACAGATCAGAAAAGAACTTTGTTTCATTAATATGTAACAACAGATTATCAAATAGTAAACTTAAAAAAACAACTTTACTGAGAGTTTTTCAAACAAAATCTCACAAGGAAGTTGTAAACCAATCCTCTGAATACTAACCAAACTTCCCTAAATTATTCTTTTTTCACTCCTGTGTTTAATAATAAATTCAACACTGCCCCCTCCAAGGAGACAATTGTCCTGATGTCAGATGCTCCTTTTCTCCTATCTACCCTTTTAACAGAATGTCTTTCACTAATTTACCATCACGTAAGCAAGTTTTGCAACTAAAATGTGTATTATATTTTTGAACTTTCCAAAAATTACAAATCTCAAACACTGCCCACTTCTGACACCTACCACATCCTATAAACACTAAATCCCACTTATCCCTGAACCAGCTTACAAGGAAGATGTTGTGATACAAGAGAATAAGTAATGTTTTTAGATTATACAGTGATACCTCAGTTTTCAAACAGCCTTCTGGAAGGGATTATGTTCCCATAAGAAATACTGTAAATTAAATTAGTCTGTTACAGACCTCCAAAAATTATGCATTATGAAGCATTTTAAGTAAAAATATTGCTTATTTATACCTGTATAATAATACTTACATGTCAACCACAAAAACTTTAAACACAATAAAAAAACAATAAATGAAAATTTAACTGCACTTCACCTGTGCTGAGGAGAGCTGATGGCATAAGTGAAAGGTGGTGAGGAATGTGAAAGTAGGAGGGTTATTATTGTTTGGAAGGGGAGTCACCTTCCATAAAAACGTCAGGTAACTCTCCTTCTGAGGTTCTTTCTCTTTTCTGTTTCTTTGCAGTGCTACAACCTGCTTGAGACTTACTGGACCTATTTCTCACTAAAAACTTGTCTAATGAGGTTTGTTTCTGCCTGGCACCCTCCTCATGTCTCATCACACTATGTATGCCACTTCTCTTCCTAAATTTTTCAAACCACCCCTTACCAGCCTTAAAGACATCACTTGTATCAGCACTCGTTCCAGGGGTGTTTTTCAGGAGGTCAGCATGCAACTGCTTTGCTTTCTTACAAATGATGGTCTCAGAAATGCTTTCACCAGCTAACTGTTTTTTGTTTACCCAAATAAACAACAGTTTTTCTACCTCTTCCATTGTTTGTGATCTTTGTTTCGTAAGCACTGTCACTCCTTGTGCAACATCAGCTCCTTTGATGACCTCTTTATTTTTCAGTATGGTGCAGACTGTAGACTTTGCCATACCAAACTGTGTAGCACCACTTTCATACTTTGCCATGAGATCTTTTTTCACCTCTGTTGTGGCTCTAACAACTTTTCTTTTTGCTTTGCTGCTTTCATTATCCTTCTTTGACCCCATGGTGGCTTATTTAATCAAAATATTTAGAAAAACAACAATAACAAAAAAAGAAAAACAAGAACGTTCACAGCAGATTTTAGCGGGGGTGTGGACTGAGCAACAAATGTAGGTAAAATGTTTTGGGAAAGCTTGGCATGGGCTGAAAATAGTCGAAGGGTGGTGCGGGTCATCAGTCAGGTTATTTCTGGGGTTCGGGCCACGACGGCTTGGTTTGGGAACTGAGTTTATGTTCGACAACCGAGACATTTTTTTCTCAAACAATATGTTCAAAAACTGAATTGTTCGAGAAGGGAGTCATTCGAGAACCAAGGTACCACTGTACATTCAAATATTGCAACAGCAAGTGGTATTTGATATAAATGTTTACTAATGACAAAAGAATGCTATCTCTACTGTTGTTTTGCTAACTTATTAGCATAAATGGGACAAAGTCTACTAACTTATTTCTGACACTGCATTACAACACTTGTATAGAAATAGCAAAGGAAGCTAAGCATGGTTGAAACAAAATGATTATGATATAGCACACAGAATGTTGATCTGTTCTATATTTTATGCTAAAACTGTGCCTTAAATAAAATCTTGTATTCACATTAGAAACAAACACACTTTCAATTTTTATTTTAGTGTTTAGTTTATAGCTTGTAAAAGGTAATGTGGTGAACAGCAAATGGAAACAATGCTGTATTTTAATAAGCTAAGAGTGGTACTTGGTCATCAATATCTCTGAATTAGGTTTAAAAAATATTTAGAAACCTTCATTATGATGTATAAGTAAGCAACCATATCTGCATGTCACAAGTTTAGTTACAAATACAGCTGCTTATATCTCATTGTAATTATATTCACTGAAAGGTCAATATATAACACATAGATGTAGGTGTGTTGAGAACAGATGTGTATTTTCAGATAACAGTGTTGACATATACAGAGTATAGAAAATTTAATATCGGGTTCAACTGTAACAAACAAATGAGTACCTGTATGTAACTCACTATTTTTATTCATGTTACAATTTAGATACACACTAGCACAGTGACAGCTTATTCTTATCACTGACTCTCACTATTCACTGAGTATTCATAAACTGTTTTCTTTTATTTTTAACTTTTCAACTGCAGGATCCAGCAGATTGTTGGATCCTAAAGAAAATATGATGCTATGGGTAAGTTCACATATCTAGAAGTCAGGAAGTTGGTGATGTGACAAGTGAGATAAGAAATATGGAAGGTTATGATGTAGGGCAGGTAAGAAGTACCAAAAATGTGATACGTGAGATACAGCATACAAAATGCAATAGTGATGTGACAACTGATATATGGAATACTAGATGTGAATGTGTGGGGCACGTCAGGGAAGTAATATGGAAAGTAATGATGATAGGAGGTGAGACACAGAATACTAAAAGTGATGGTGAAAAGCAGGTGAGATCAAGAAAAATGTTAGTGTTTTGTGCAGCTAAAACAACCTGCAGGACTCACTGGTGTTATTAATAATTAATATGTTTAGTAATTTTCCACATTCTATAGCTCAGACTGGTGATTCAAACTATTATATGTTTTTAGTGGATGTGCTCTACTGGACCCTTACTTCCTATACCAAATTTCAAGGCAATCCAACAAAAAATACAGAAGATAAAAAACCTCCATGTTTGATTAAATTTCTTTCTTTCATTTTCTTTGCATGAAAAGTGTGAAAACTTTAGTTGATAGAAAAAAACATTCGATTTTCATGGGTTTTTCAACTTTAGTACAGTAATCAATCTTTATAACTTACAATTTGATATTAAATTTAGTCTAAATACAAAAGTAAAGATTGACTATTTCTAATTTTTTGTCATTCAGATTACAGATGGTTAATCTAGAGCAGCAAAACTATAGGGTGAGAGCACATGCAGAAACACAAGTACTGGTTAGGCCAAGAAAACTAGATTAACAGTTTCTAGCTCAAATTTTCCAAAAAATCATACTTTTGTCAAATTTTATGAAATTTTCCTAATTAAATGAATTTAATATTATGTAACATCAATTTAAGCAATTAGCATAAATAAAGATGCTTGATTCGGCTGTACCAAATGCATGCAGGTGATGACAAGAAACTGTTAATCTAGATTCCATGGCAATGCTATGAAAGAAGTAATTAGAAAATTAACATAATAAATTTTAAAGAATCTGGTTGGTTCTATAATTTATAGATCTGTTCTCATTAATAAGGTTGTGATCCTAAAGGTAATGTTTGTTACTATTAAGTTACTTTACTTGTTTGTTGGTGTGTATTGACAAAATGTCACATCTAATAAAAAAAAACCTCAGGTGTGAAAAAATGTACAACCAAAAAGGGATTGAAAGAGTAACTTAAAGGAATGAGATCAAAGTTGGCAGCCAAAATGGTAGCTACACTTATAGCATCGTTAAGACATTTACAGTATGCATTCATTCATTACTCAGCTAGATTGCACTTTTAGTTCAAGTTGGGAAATTATGGTGGGCAAAGAAAAATAAAATCGTGAAAAGAAATGCAATTGCATGTTCATGATGTAAACATGTACATTCAGATATAACAGACTGTAATATGTGAGACAACTGCCACATTGACACTGTTTTTTAATACTGGAAGGTGAAAAAAACATTTCAGGTGAACTGAAGAGATTGTCTGTAAGGAAGCTGAAATACTTTCTTTTTCCAACAGTGTTTACAACTCCTCAATGTTCTTAAACATGCTATATTACGCAAGTGGTTGAGAAAAGAATGT
The DNA here is from genome assembly GCF_004210375.1 of Tachypleus tridentatus. Classification (NCBI taxonomy): domain Eukaryota; kingdom Metazoa; phylum Arthropoda; class Merostomata; order Xiphosura; family Limulidae; genus Tachypleus; species Tachypleus tridentatus. The sequence goes on along the minus strand of NC_134832.1, from coordinate 136,269,765 downwards.
TGTGTATTGGAGATAAAAACAAGTAACTGTTAAAAGTGTGTAGAGAAAAAATGTCAACAATCACAATTTATACAAACATCTTATTAATTCACCTGATGCTTTGATGGTGAAATTTCTTCACATTGTTTTGCAATTTTTTCCAAGTTTTCTTTTTTCCTCCCTGTTAAAGACAATGAAGCTCCTAGTCGTGAGAAAAGCAGAGCTGTAGCTGCTCCAACTCCAGAACTAGCCCCTACATACACACAAAAACATCATGTGCTATAATCTGGTATAATTAACCCTTTTGCAACAGGTTCAGTATAAAATACACATGTTAATATCACATTTGCACACACTATGTATTTACCCTCGACACAGTATGTGTGCTTACACAAAATTTGGCAGACCTTTAGTGCAGTTTACAAGTATTTTGTACAAAAATAAAATCATATTTTTCTATGAAATACTTTTACCAAAGATTTGTTTGCGAAAATATCAAGTCTGTTTGGTCAAGGATTTGAGTAATTTCCTGTCATAATTAAAAAACCTTCTTCATCCTAAAAATATGAATTATTTGTGTAATCTTTAAAACCTGCTAAATATATTTTAAACATTTTTTTCAGTATGACTTTATAATTTATGTTATTATGTATATCCTACATAGGGTTCATCAACTGACTGACCTCGCAACCATCATAAAAAATTAGGAAATAAACATAAATTATGTTTTATTTTATGCTAGAATGACTATGTATTATAACACAAAAATACACATTTGGTCTGAGTAGCTTAAGTCTCATAACATTTTATATTTAGTTTTTATTATATTGACCTTCTAGTCATGCTTAGCTAACATTACATAACTTGCATTGTTGTGGTGAACATTCACTCATGTTATACCATATCTAATTATATAAAACTAACCCAGTCTTGGCTGTGTTTTATTTAGTAGACTAGAGTTTTGTATTATATAGTAACATTTAAATTATACATTATATACATGTATATAGATTATTATTATTATTATTTAGAAATAAGTTATAAACCTTATTTCTCTTCAAATATAGAACAACAAATAAAGAAGTCAAGGAAATAATTCTCTCTTCTAGCTACAACCTTTGAACTCAGTTGCTGCTGAACCTTGGTTGCTAAGCTTTTTTAAAATTTCTCACATATAGGATGTCAAACAATTTTTTTAGCTTTTATGTATATATAGTTGAAAAACCAAAAAATCATAAATAACTATACTGATACCACGGAATTCCACTATAATTTATTAAGCTTGGTAACTAAGCTGTATTTATGTCTCAAAAAAGTATGAAACTTCAAGCAGATTAAAGATAAGCCTACCTCCTTGAAATCTTGAATCAAAAGAACATGGTAGCTTTTTCATACACTAAAATAACTGAGAAAACTACTACGGGGGCATTCTGAGCTTTTAATTGGTTATTCACATGTATTACTATGTTTTAAAGTAATTGTATATAATGGACTGTTTCCAAAAATGGAAAAAGAGATGAACATGGCCTACTGCACTTGATTCAGTACATAAGCCATACTTCAGCAAAATAGAAAGACATGAGGTTTTCATTTTGTGTTATAACTTGTCGATATTGGTAATCTGAGTTCATAATTTGTCATCGGAAACATCCCAATTTTAACCAGTGCTGCATTCAACATCCCATCTGACTTACCATGATCTATATTTAGATGGCTTACTTTACTTTTTAATTTAAATTTAATAAATTACCTCATATATAAAGTTTGAATTATAATATACAGTTTGATTCTAAACTTATTAACATTAATACATAAAATAGTAATTCAGTAAAATTTTGAATGCGACTAAACAAACGAGATGATATGACCTTTAACCTGTGACCTGTTACAAAAAAGGTTATTAATTTTGAATGACTTTATTTGTCTGAAGAAAAAAAAACTTGCATAAAAGATTTATAAGTACAATTCATAGTATTACACACTATTCTAACACCATTATATAGAAATCAGATTTTTAACAATAATCAAACACATTAGAACACATTATCTGTAACTTTGTATAATTGCCCTAGAGTGCATTTAGAAATACACACATTTATAGCTATCACATTAATGTTTGGTTATTAAAATGAAAGTGTATTTTCACTCAGGCTTGACAGTAATAATTGGTCTAGTTAATTTTTAATTCTTATATATCTGTTGTTTTTTTTTAATAATTGGAGGTTAAATACATTTTTAAAAATTTGTGACTTTTCCTATATTGAGTCAAAATAAACTGAAGATTTCCTAGTAGAAAAAATAAAACATGCTTATGAAATCTGATAATAATTAATTTTGGATAAAGAACTAATGTAACATTTATAGTTGAAATTTATTTGCCAAATGATGTATCAAACACAGTGATTAATGTGCCATATCAAAATAGTAAGAATGTTAAAAAAATGTTTCACTATTCTTGAAGCCATTTTAGTTCTTATTATATGAAACCATACTTTATTCAAATTCTGCTGGAGAAGAAACGATAATTATAACTTAATTATTTTTCTTATTGGAATTATCTACAAGTAAGCAGAAATATCACATTCCAGATTGAAAAGCAAATGTTTCATTAGCTTTTAGTTTCAAAATTTTATTCAATGGTTTCCTTAAAAGAAGTTACATCACATAACAATTCCAACCGTAAATATTCACAAAGGTACAAACAAAAAACGTTCTTATTAAATTACTGCTGTCATGTTACTCTCAGAAGGTTACTACTATCAAGATTTGCAAGTCTAGTATATAAGATTTTTACTTTCTTTTGGCAATAAAAATATCTGGATAAGACTTATGTACATCAAAAAAACCAAAATACAGATTATAACCTGAAAAACAAGTCCAATACTAGTTATAATTCTTATACTAATTATTTATTCATCTAAATCTGTACATCTGACTAAATTTTATTATATACAATACTGATGGATTTTACTGAGACTGACTGATGGATACAGACTTGCTGAAAAAATGATGGTTTATTCAATTTTTAAAATTATATGTAAATCCAACACACAATTCATCAAATGTTCGTACTTATCAGATATTAAAAACAGGCAATAACTAATAAATAATGTATATCTAACAATCATGATTCTCACTAGGCCTAATTTCCTGTGGGTACATAACTTTATGCAGTTTTGCAAACACTAAGTTTAAAGAGAAACAATATGCCAACAGCATCATGTAAATCATGTTTACACAGCCTTGGTCTTTTCACAAATATCTGTTCTCATGTTATCAAATCACTCATCTTCAAATACAGGTTAGTCTTAATGTTTAGTCCTTTCATACATCACGTGAAATGATAACAATGGCTAAACTTGTAACATATATTATAAAAAAATTCAGAGATCTGAGTATGCTACATTAAAACGATTTTAAGCACTGACAAATACAGCTGATATAAAAGTTTCAGTGGAATGGAATGTATAAGAGCTACATTTGACATCAGTTGGTGTTTTGTAAACAGTGTGATGGCACTAATCATTTTCAGGAAGAGTACGTAACAGCCCTTTTCAAGTATTCATACTCAGATCAAAAGATGTTTTCAGATTATGAATTTAAAATTTGCAAGACAAGGATAAATCTTGCACTTAATGGCATAAAATCAGTAAAATCTACCCACATGCTCCAGGCAACACAATCAAGAAGACTTAATGGTTGGAAAAATACACAAGTTACGAGTAAATCTGTTTCTACGTACATTCATTTAACCATTGCATAGCTGTTTCAGCTGAAGAATAAAATGGTATTCATCAGTCAAGTCACCAAATGCAGCACCTAAAGGTTTTTGTTCAATCAGAATATTGTTATGAATGATGGGAAAATGGTCTTTGTATATTAGATGAATTATGTAAAGTATGCAGGAAGGAGTATAAGAAATGAACATGTTCTTTTTTTAATGAAGCATTTTCCAGGGATATTGTTAAAATGCATAGCCATCAGATAGAGTATGACCAGATGTGGTAACATGGACAATAATTATATCTTGAGGCTCTTAATCTGTTTTGACATAAAAATTTAAGTAAAATACTGGCATTTGAGTTTTATAAGACAAACACAATAAAAACATGAATATGATACGTTTTTTACTACAACAGCTAACCTGTTATAAGAGCCACTTTTCCAGTTAGATTAGACAGTCCTTGGGCTGCCATAGCTCAAGTCAGTATTGGAAACTGAAAAACATGTTAAACAATACATAGTTTTCTCTAAAACAGTGTTTAAACTCAAAACAAATATAAATTTTAGTACTTTACAAATACTGTTAAAGAAGTTTAACATAATTGTATGCCATACTTTAATGCTTTTATATAGATAGTGTATTCTTGAAATTAAACAGTATAAATATATATAAATACTAAAGGAATTTATCAGTGATTCAATGATTATTTATATGTGTAACAACATATTATATAAATTCTACAGATGAACTACATTGTGCATCATTTGCATTTTGTAACAATGAGTCATATAAGGAACAGTTGACAGAACATTTATTCTTACATACAGGATAATTGCATTTTAATGTGACAGAAGTGTTCAGACTTAGAGTATAATGGAATTCTTTATAATCTAAATTTTAAAATTTTTGTAATTTTGGAGTTAAAAGTAAATGAGGAAAACAATGAAATAAAAAGCAAAAGAAAATGTAAATGGGAAATTTGGATTTTGAGAAGGTTTATTTAATTACTGATATAACTGACTTACCTGTTTCCCTAAAGTGACTGAAGAAATCAGTTTCCTTCAGATCATTACATGGAAAACTATAAAAATAACAAATTTGTTTGCTTGACATATTCTGTTGCGAAAATTATATCACACAACACATACTGAATCTACTGCTACAATATAAAGAAAAGCAAACAATTTCAAGCTACTAAAAAGAAGCATGAGATTTTATTTCAGTAATAAGTTAAAATACACTTCAGTTAACATGCTATAATCTGTCAAAACTGTGAAGTGTAATGAATAAACAGCCCTAATATATTTTATGTTCAAATAATTGTTTCTTAAGTTACTACAATTTTAGCTTTTTAAACATTCTGTGTTAAATTTGAATGATTAAAATAAATATACAGTATCTACAACTATTATCAGTATTACCTACCTAACTACTTGCAACTAGCGTTGCCTTTAACAATAATTGACTCGCATCATAAACATGTGCTTAAATGTGAAAACATGTATTTTGAAACAATAAGAAAAACGTCAGAAAAAAAACAAAATTATTGCCAACATATTATTAATGTACTAAATATTTCATAACTATAAAGCTAAAAAAAACAACTATTAATAACTAATAGTAATGGGACTACATTAAATAGAGTATTGTGGAATCACCAACTGGACCGTTGAGATCACTTTTCTACATATAAAAAATGAGCCCCAAATTAGTTGCTGTAATTGTTTCTCCAGACGATATATTAGCAAATTCATCCTAATTTGAGCTCTTCTCCTCTTCAACCAGGAAAAAAACAATTGTTCTAGATCGTCACACAATAAGTAAAACTAAAATTAATAAATTAGAATTTTCAGACTATTTATTTTACTATGAAGCTATAAGCACAAAAATAAACAATTTATAATGATTATAGTTATATATATATACCTAATGATCTAGTACTAGCAGTATATATTACAATTGTCTTGACAAAATTATTTTTAAATGACGTGTTCAATACAATTACGTAACACTTCCTACTACGTTTCTACACAAACGTGTGACCTAATTTTAGAAGCTAAGTTCAACTACCTTAGTATCAGTTCCACTGCCGATTCTGTGAATTTTTAATTTATTGTAAAACCACAATTTATAATTATACATTTTATATTATTTTTTCTATTAATGCATTTGAAAAATACGTTTAAACATTTTTACAGCAATGTAAATATATAAAGTTGAATGTTTTCTACGATAAAACGTAAACAAAATATTGTTAAATTAATTTAAAAGTTTAAACATTTTGAAACTCACCACGTTTCTCTGTTAACATAACAACAAGTTTCGCCCTCTAGCAGTATATTACTTTTTGAAATTTAATGTTAACTTTTTAGTGATATATATTTTTAATATAACTTTAGTATTGTTTGCAAGATAAAGTAATGGTGTGTAACGACTAAAAATACTCGAGTATCCTCTTAAATTTAAGCTGACATCTCAAATTCTCTAGACTTAGAGAGGACGAATACTTGGTTTTAATCATGACTAGTTTTGCTGAGCTCCATCTTGACTCTGAGTTGTTGTTTTTTTTGTGTTTTGAATTTCGCGCAAAGCTACTCGAGGTCTATCTGCGCTAGCCGTCCCTAATTTAGCAGTGTAAGACAAGAGGGAAGGCAGCTAGTCAACTCTTGGGCTACTCTTTTACCAACGAATAGTGGGATTGACCGTCACATTATAAAGCCCCCACGGCTGACAGAGCGAACATGTTTGGTGCGACCGGGATTCAAACCCGCGACCCTTGGATTGCGAGTCTAACGCCTTAATACGCTTGGCCATGGCGAGCCCTTGACTCTGAGACTAAGATTCAAATACAACAATACTTTAAAACACAATATCAAGATAGTCGGTTACATCGAAATTATCGAAAAGATCTTCGAAAATGGATGGTAAATCGGCAGAGTGACTACGTGCTTGTCTCTGCTTACATTTTATATGGATCCTACATCAAAATTTCAATTAATCAATTCTTTTTTAAAAAGTTTGTCCAAGTTAATATAACTTTGCTTGTAACTTTCTCCCAGTTTTGATGACGTCAGTCTGTAGATATAAACGTTGTCCTCGGTATTTAATGAGATCTAACTGAACATCGATTGCTGTGATAGCGTCCATTTATAGACATTATAAACATCTATTTATATAAGGTATTTTCAGTTTACACCAGGCATACCTTTCCTTCTTGGCTAATTTTTATTGGATAATTTATCTTATACATTCAATAAAGGCATAACAGATGGTTCGGGCATTTGACTTACAATCTGAAAGTCAGAGGTTCCAGTCCCTGTCCCACCAAATATACTCGCCTTTCCTGACCAAGGGTCATTAAATGTGTCGGCCAATTCCACTATTCATTGGTAAAAGAGTAACCCAAGAGCTGGTGATGAGGAGTGATGACTAGCAGCCTTCCTTCTAGGGCTAAATTAAGGATATCTCAGATAACCTTCATGTAACCTTGCGCTAGTCCAAACAAAAAATAAACACTCAAGTATTCACTAAGTGTGCACCACGTTTCTTCTCTTTCTTCAAATTAACCTTTGTGATGTACATATTGTTCTCATTATTTGAAGCATTTGAAATTCGGTGAAATGCCCACAATTCCACAAATGCTTCATTAAAAACAGACTTATGCTTTCGAAAATATAGAACTCATGAAGAAACAAGCAGTAATATAACAGATCACTTATTCTTTGGCATGACCTTCTGTTCTTATGAAGAAAATGGATTAATGCAAAAGGTTCTGCGTGGACTGCCGGAATAATCAATGAAACCAGACGAAGAGAAGTCTACCAACTGTTAGGGACTGAATTTACTTTGGATGATCTAGCTGCAACAAAATGTTTTTCAATCTTGGTTCTTAAGAGTATATATTAACAAGTGAAAGTAAAAAAAAAAAATTAACTAGAAAAAAGACAGCCTTCACATCAGTTGTCCTAGTTTGTCATGTTACCATTTGGATTATATTATAATCTGCTACATTTCTATGATTAATGAAGTGTGTTCTGTCTTGGCTACTTTAAAAAGCTGTACTCAGCTACTTTGATGGCATAATAACACAAGTTAAGTCTCAGTGTACTAACTACTCATTGGTTTCATTTCTTTGTCAAAAACATTATCCTTTTTCTCATGTTTTAAACATTGTTATAATACTTAGTTTGCAAGATGCTTAGAACTCTTCTGGAAGATCAGATGGTAATGTATCATCTACAAAACTTTGAGGATGTTTTTTTTTTTTTTTGGAATGCAGTTATAATGTGAAATCATCAGACACGAGAATGTCATAATGTCCTTCCACAATTCTCGGTATACAATAAATGGACTATGCACTATTTATGAAATAACTCTAGAATAGTTTCTATCTTTAAAATTGTAGAATAGATTATTTCAGGTATTCTGCATATTGTGATGTAGTGCAGTCGATACATTGTTCACATTAGTATGCTATGTATAGTTCGTCATCAGTGTAATTGGTCTCTGGCATGGAATTCATGTGAAAATATCCTATAGATGTTTATTATAAGGTAGACAAGGAAATAAAAAATATTGCGGATAATCTGGTTAATTATAAAAAATACTCCACGTATTGGATGATATCGACTTACTATTGTTCCAATCAAAACAAACTTTGTTTTTGGTGTCACACGACAACTGAAAAGTTTTTTTTATAATTATTCTTGTGTGTGATTTTGTGAATCGATATTTTATTTATCTCCCTTTTTTCTTCTTATTTATTGTGATTCGATGTTGACAATGTAACTATTGTTTTCTTTGAATAGTTGTCTGCTTTAGTTTCAAACATTTAGTTAAGAAAAGTCCTTATTGAGAATTAGTTTTAATTTCTGAAATGTGTATAATTTGAATTGTGATTTATATGTTATCCTATTAGTGTTGTTTATTTATTAGCGCAAAGCTACACAATGGGCTGTCTGTGCTGTGTGCATATTATGGATATCGAAACCTGGTTTTTACTTTTATAGATATTTAAAACTTAACACTGTGTCTTTGGGGGGTGGGTGTTAATAACATGATTGTTTGAGAAACCACATTGATAACGTAGTTGTTATATACTTTACATTAGTATCATGGTTGTTTGATACTTTATATCGTGATTAGCTGATACGTTAAATTTTTAACGTAATTGTTAAATATATTACATTTACAACGTGGTTATTTGATATTTTATAGCAACTTTAGCCTAAAATTAGTAACGTTGTAATATGATGGTTCTCGTTGTTATGGGCACGGCATGACCAGGTGGTTAAGGCACTCGACTCGTAATCTGAGGGTCACAGGTTCGAACCCCCGCCACACCAGACATGCTCGCTCTTTCTGCCGTGGGGGAGTTATAATGTGACGGTCAATCCCATTTTTCGTTGGGAAAAGAATAGCCCAAGAGTTGGCGGTGGGTGGTGATGACTAGCTGCCTTACCTTTAATCTTACACTGTAAAGTAAGGGACGGCTAGCACAGATAGCCCTCGTGTAGCTTTGCGCAAAATTCAAACCAAACCAAACCAATCGTTGATATAAACCCATTACAACAACTTCAATATAGAATTGTGCACACAGACTTTTAGTGTTTATCAAAAGTTTATTATTTGGTAGTCTAACACATATTACAAAACAAGTTTTATATCGCATCATGCCACATCCTTTTGTCAATAACAATAACTTGTTGTTCTTTTCAAAGCACAAAACTACACAATAGACTTTCTGCACTCTGTTCAATATTATTATCGAAACCCAGTTTTTAGAGTTATAAGCCCACATATTACCGCTGAGTTACAAAGGGATAAAGATTAAACGACATTTTTGATTTACGTTGTAGAGAAGTAGATGTCCCTACTTAAATAAGTATATACAGTGTCTTGAAAAAAGTATTCACCCTTCTAAAGTTTCTACACCTTGTCGCAAGTCTGAGCTTGCAATTATGAAACTTTCAAACTGGACTTTAAATTTAGAATTTCCATAATTTAGTGCAAACTGAGAAAGCTAAGGAAACGTTGGTATAAAGTAAGTAAGTTAATTATTTAAAGAAAATGACAATATTCTCTGCATAAGTATTCAACGCCTTGGCTATGACAATCCTAAATTGGTTTGGACACAAGAGACTAGCTTTGAAGGTAGTAAAAATTAGTATAATGACCTGTGTGTGTGTGTAATTAGAGTAGTTTAACTTAAATTCATAGTAAATGCATCTGCTCAAGCCACAGCTCACATAGTGATACGACAATTCAACCATGAAAACAAAGGAACTTTCCAAATAAGTCAGGAATAACGTGATAGGGAGGCACAGATCAAGAAAATGTCAAAAGAAAATTTTCAAAGTCACTTGTTACCCCTCTAAGTATGGTGAAATCCATTATTAAGAAGTGGAAAGTGATTCATAACATCCGGTCACTATTTATACGGTCAATCCCACTATTCGTTGGTAAAAGAGTAGCCCAAGAGTTGGCGGTGGGTGGTGATGACTAGCTGCCTTCCCTCTAGTCTTACACTGCTAAATTAGGGACGGCTAGCACAGATAGCCCTCGAGTAGCTTTGTGCGAAATTTCCAAACAAACAAACAAACAAACACTATTTATAACAAGTGTCCTTCCGAAGTAAGCAGCTTGACAAGCAAGAAACTGGTTATAGATGTCACTGTGAAACTAACAGTGACATTGATTTGCAAAGTTCCATGTCTGAGATGGTAATCAATTTTTATACCCGCACAATATTCCGGTCCCTACATAAAACTGACCTGTATGGCCGAGTGGCAAGAAAAAAGCCATTACTGAAAAACAATTATTTTAAGTTTCGTATGTGGTTTACGACAAAGCTTAACATGTAGCAAAAGGTTTTGTGGTCAGAGAAGGCATAATTTGATCGTTTTAGTCTAAATGCAAAGCTTTGCATCTAACGCCAGCTCAACACAGTACATCACCCATTCAATACCATTCCAACTGTCAATCATGGTAGTTGAGAGTTGAGTATACTATCTTAAAACGATTTTAGATATGGAAATCAGCACGTCACTTGAGGTCGTATGTAAAAAAGTCGGACAGCCCTTGTTTGATAAAACAAGTTATATTAGATTTTGAACTTTCAAGACTTTGAAATGTGTCAACTTGAGGGATGATGCATAACAGCCCTTGTTTGATGCAAAATATTCATACATGCAAATCACAAAGGTGTATTAATTTGGGGGATTTTTGAACTTTCAAGACGTGAACATCCCGATGACTTCTGTTGTTGGAATCTAAAAGTGAAATGTGTCAACTTGAGGAACAAGGACTGTCCAGAAAGCGACCTTCAACAAGTCTTACTCTATCGTGATAAGCAAGGTGCAGCGTCTTGTAGCAAATAGTAACCAACGAAAATAGAGAATAGCACCAACAGCCGTCCATGGGCTTTAAGCAAAACCAAAATTATTGATAAAGAATTATATCTCTCTGCAAAAGCAAAAAAGTTTTGTGTACACATGTTGCTTTCAAAACGCTTCCAGATAAGAAAAACTAAATGCAGAAAAAGGCTAAAATTTACTTATCCAGTGAAAAATAGCAGTACATGATAACATTCAACGAATAACGTGTGTACCATGATAATTATAACAAGTCTAATTTCATTTTTTTGCCAGTAAATGGCTAAAGCAATACTTAAAAAGTAGTATTCGGCATGTCGCGAAATTTTTAACGTATTCATGATCACCGCTGGAAACTGCACCAAGGACAAACTACAGATCAAGGTAGTGGACACAAAAGTCATGGTGAACACTGCGTGCTATCATAAAATATTATAGACACTTTGTGCTACATGTAAAGACATACTCTTTACGAAAACGAGGTCAACAGTGTATGGATTCATTAATATAAGGCTTTCAGTCTCACCTAATGTTCAATTGCCGCATACTTCAAGCATTTGTATAATGAAATAAGTATTCATGCTATTTGATATAAAGACGTATTAGTTGCTAAACTGAAGGTCTATAGATTTTTTTTATATAATCGAGCTGTAGAAATGTACATTAAGAAACTATTTTTCTTCTACAGTAGATGAATTATGGAAAACATCTATGGAGGAGTAGTGTGTTTCGGATATAAAAGCTTTAGAATGAAACCTTTTCAATGGACTCTTCTCTGTAGGTCGTCTAACAGAGCAAAGCGTTGCTAGATGGACAATCACGACGCAATGAGGCTCAAAATCATTTTAATTTATACTCAACCCTTTGTAGTCAAGGCTGTAAGAGAGTCTGTTAAATATCATAACGTTATACATTTATTATTTTTATTATATTGACCTTCCAGTCGTGTCTGGCTAACATTACAAAAGTTGCATTGACGTGACTAAGAGTACTGATGCTATCGTATCCAATAATTTAAAACTGACCATTAGTCTTTACAAACTGACCTGTCTTAACTTTATTGGACTAGTATTTTGTAAAATACAGTCACACTTCAATTATTATACACTATATATGTAATAGATTATTGCTGTATTTAAATAAGTTCTTAAACGTGTTTCTTATTAAAACTTAGAACAGTAAAGAAAAAGGTATAGCAAACAATTACATTTAGTTACGACGACCTTTGTACTCGTTTGCTGCTTGTCATAGGTTGCTAAGCCTTTTCAAATTTCGCGAGTAGAGGATGTTGAATGATTTTTTTTAATTTTTTGTTTTCATGTGCACTTTTGAAATTACCAAGAAATCCTAAATAACTATATACATACCATAAAATTCTACTATAGTTTATCAAGATTACTAACTAAGCTCTATTTTATCTAAACAATATGTAACTTCGAGCAGACTAAACCAATAACCTACCTGCTTGAAATCTATGTTCAAAAGAAAGGGGTGACTTCCTAGAACTTTAAAATGGGTGAAAAAAGTTACTAGTGGAACATTATGAGCGTTCTATTGGTTATTCACATGTCATATATTAAAGTAATTGTATATAATGGACCATTTCCAAAAATAGAAACAGGTGGATGGGGCCACTGTGTTTGACTCAGTTCATAAGTTATATCTCAAAAATAAAAAAAGATATGAGGTTCTTATTTTATATTCTAACTTGTCAATATCAGTAATTTGAGTTCCAAATTCGTATGAAACTTTAAACTTTGCATTTGGACATCAGAAACATAATTTAAGCCAATACTCCATTCAACATACCACATGAGACAGAAAAATCGATATTTAGGTGTGTTCTTTTAAATTAAGAAATTAACTCATAAATAATATTAAAGTTTGAATTATAATTACAAGTTAATACCAAAATTATTGGCATAAACTCATTAAATAATAGTTCAACAAAATTTTGAATGCAAGTCAACAAATGCGATAATATTCTATAGCTTTTGACCCGTGACCGGTTGCGATAGGGTTAAATCACCAAATGAAAATACAACCTAAAAAGGTCATTCCTTAAATCACCAAATGACATCAAAATTTGATAACGTCATTCCTTATACCACCGAATGGCATTAAAACCTATCAATATCAGCCTTAAATTACCAAATGACATCAAAACCCGATAACATCACTTCTGAAATCGCTAAATGGTATCACAACTGGTTTACTCACTCCTTAAATCACCAAATTACATCAAAACATGATAAGCCACTCGTTAAATCTTCAAATAACATCAAAACTTACTAATATCACTCCTATACCAGCAAAGGAAATCAAGGCCTACTAGTATAATTTCTTAAATCAGCAATTGACATTAAAACCCGCTAATATCATCGTTTAAATATTGTCTATTCAACTGATTATATTCCATACTGAAATCATTATATCTGATAATTGAAAAACAGGTAGATCAAAACAATTATTTTCATGAAAACTCTAAAATCAATATTGTGATAATGAGTGTTTTGATCTGTTCTATTTGTTTAGGTTTCCCAATTATATTGATGGATTTCTGGATATTTACAGAATCATTAAGTACAGTTATTATAACCGTAAGCATCGTAAACAATAAGTATCCGGCTATTATTATCTGCTTCCAATAAGTTCTCGAAATTTTGTTTGCTTTAATTTCTGAACCAAATTATGGCATTCTTTTATTATTCAAAATACCAGTATTTAATTGGTAGCTGTGATGTATGTTAACTAATAGTAAAGAAAAGTGAGTTATGAGTAATGAGAGTTAAGCCTTTCTTCTTCAGGAATAAATTGGATAAAACAAAAGGAAAACGTAAGATCCATAAACAATCAGCTTATCGATTTTTATTACAATTATAGTTGTATTATTAATCTTAGCATTTTTACTATTATGAATAAATTTAGAATAATTTCTAAATTATGAGATTCTTTAATTTATATGTATTTTGTGTGTATTTTTCTTATAACACAGCCACATCGAGCTATCTGCCGAGCCCACCGCAGGGAATCGAACTGCTGATTTTAGCGTTGTAAATCCAAAGACATACCGCTGTACTAGCGAGGGACTTCTTTAAGTCAGAAGTCATACATGACTTACACCTAATTATTCTATTATGAAGGTTTGATTTGTTTTAAATTTTGCGCAAAGCTACACAAAGGCTATCTGCGCTAGCCCATCCCTAACTTAGCAGTGTAAGACTAGAGGGAATGCGGCTAGTCATCACCACCCACCGTCTACTCTTTTACCATGGAATAGTCGGATTGAACGTCACATTATAATGCCCCCAAGGCTGAAAGGGCGAGCCTGTTTGGTGTGACGTGGATTCGAACCCGCGACCTGGAATTAGGAGTCGAGTGCCTTAATCACCTGGCATATAGAACATTATTATAATATAACAATTTCTACAAACACACAATAACTGAAAAATATCTAATATAAAGCCAGAAGTTTGAGAGCCTTCATTTTCCTTCTGTGGGTTTTTCTGCATATGAAACGCCCCCTAGTGGCACAACAGTATGTTACAATGCTAGAAATGTGGTGGATAGTGCAAAGATAGCCCATCGTGTATATTTTTATTTATTACAAAAGATATAGCAAACTAATTTTTATGCTCTACCTGTTGATGACAAACGCAGTTAAATCCTAAATTTAGAGGTAATAGTAAAACATTTTGCATTTGGAATTTTAATCATTATTTAGAAATTCATGTTTATTTCTTTTCACTAAGAAAACCATTTTATACTTTTATAACGAAAAAATTGCTCCGTAAAAAGGTAACATGAGATTTGTTGTGATGTGAACGCCTTTTTTTCCCCCGCTGCTGAAGCGCGATTATAATTAATTAAATTTGCCATAAGACACTACTATTAGGTTTATCGTATTTTTAATATTATCTTTTTATTCAATGCCTCAGGTTCGAGAAAAAGAAGAGTGTGTAATACTATTACAAATATCTCAATCATACAGTGCCCACTATATCCATTATTGACGGCGCGTTTCGCTCAATACAGTGCTCATCAAATCGGCTAGGCCGTAACAAACAAGTCAGTAGTTGGAACGCTATTTATGAAATTCAAAACAACATCTGTTTTGCGATAAAACCCAATTCTAAACGCAGCGAATATTCTTTTTTGAACACTCTAAGAAGCCGAATAAAAAATATAATAAGCTTAATAGTAATGTATTATGAAAAATATAATTATCTTCGGCATTACTTCAAATCCGTAATATAATGATAAAAATAAATACATGTCAATTAACATTTATTTAAAAATTATAAATCTTTTAAATAAACAATCCATTTCTTACGTAAAGTGCTTCCAGGTGGCATAGTGTTACGTCTGCGCCGTTACAACTCTAAACATCGAATTTCCGTATTCACGACAGCCAGAGCACCAATAGACCAGTGTATAGCTTTGTGCTTAAACTTTTGTTTGTTTTAAATTTCGCTCAAAGCTACACGAGGACTATCTGCACTATCCGTCCCAAATTTAACAGTGTAAGACTAGGGGTAAAGCAGCTAGTCATCACCACCTACCGCCAACTCTTGGGCTACTCTTTTACCAACGAATAGTGAGATTGATCGTCAAATTATAACGCCCCCACGGCTGAAAAGGTAAGCATGTTTGATGAGACAGCGATTCGAACCCGCGATCCACAGATTGCGAGTCGAGTGCCTTAACCACCTGGCCACGCCGGGCCGTAAGACTAGAAGGAATGCAGCTAGTTATCAACATCCACCGCCAACTCTTGAGCTATTCTTTTACCAACAAATAGTGTGATTGATCTTCACTTTAGAATGTCCCCACGGCTGAAACGGCGAGAATGTTTGGTGGGGTGGGGACTCGAACCTGCAAACCACAAATTTCGAGTTGAACGCCCTTCCCACCTTGCCATGCCATGCCATGCCATATTGTGCTTAGAGAACGATCTAACGAAAAGTAACATTTGCATTAACATTTGCTGAGTAAAACATTTGTAACCGTGAATAAACATATAAAATCATATACCAATCCTGTTGTTTTTTGTGTAGGTTTTTGTAATTTTGTGGGAAATCTTTATTTTCTGAAAACCTACTAGATATAAAACGCAAGAGTGTGAGATGTAAATATAATTTACGTTGAAGATAAGTTCAAAGTTTTTGTATGCAGATCAACTTTATCTCTTTTTTATTTAAAACTAAATTGGTAGAAAATCTAAGATTTCGAATAATTTGAAGCGTACGTGCTGTTATACCCAATATAATGGTTTGTAGTTTCATATGTCCTGGTTATGGTTTTGCTATAAGAAAATTAATTGATGTGCGTTGTTTTATTTGAGTTATCTAAATGATTTGTTTTGTTCTATTTAAATGGTTCAATTTTTTTCTGAAAATCTAAAGAAGAACGTTATTATTTAAACTTTATTAAAGCGTCTGTGTCTTTCGCTGTCGTTATGAAGTGAGTGTATATTATGTATGTGTACTAGACGTTGGTGTCTTGCATCTCTAAGAAACGGTTTTTTGTCTACGTATAAAGTGTTTCAGTGTGCACTTATAAAATTGAGCTAGCAACACTATATCATTTTGTGGCTTGTTATCAGTGTTGGAGTGACGTTGACAAACATCTAACAGAAATTATTTCTTCTTCGCAGAGTAAAGGAACATTTTCACTTGTGCTGAAATTTTATGTAAATACAGTTTCTTTTATGTTTATAAAACATTTGGCGAGATGAAACCTTGATTGATGACAGCGATGAGCAAACATTTAATTTTTTATCTTTTGCTCTAAAAGTTTAGCTTTGAACTTTTGGGAACTTTGGTAGTTAGGTCAGTGCTTCGAGTTTATTTATCAAATAGCTCATATATAAGTTTTGAAAGTATATTTCACGCCCAAACGTAGGCGTTGTATTACACTATCTAACAAAATTTTTACTTTTCTTGTTTCTGGGCAGAAAGTGTTATTTCCCAATTGCTTATGCCTAAAGTAAATGGAAAAGACCTATTTTTCTCTTCAAACTTTGCTTTTGTGATCTGGGTAATGAAAATTTACT
Source organism: Tachypleus tridentatus (assembly GCF_004210375.1). Classification (NCBI taxonomy): domain Eukaryota; kingdom Metazoa; phylum Arthropoda; class Merostomata; order Xiphosura; family Limulidae; genus Tachypleus; species Tachypleus tridentatus. The sequence continues at coordinate 136,252,634 of NC_134832.1, read as the reverse complement.
CATTTTCCAGAACATTCCAGGTAGATTCAGTGCTGAGTAGCTGACAGAGAATTTCTCTAACTTACAACAATTTTAAAGAACTTTCTAGAATGTTGAAGAACTTACGAGAATTTGCAAGAACCTTTTAGAATTTTCTAGAACTTTCCAGAGTAATATATATACAGGGGCTCACTACTTACTTCAGTTCAGTTCTAGCTGCCTAAGTGAGCACATAGACCTATCTGATTTTATCAGAGATGGCATCAAGAAGCTGCAAGCATTATCCAGACACATTCTGCTATGCATGTCGCCAATTTATCAAGACAAGATCGAAAGAGTACTCTGTGATAGCATCTGCTGAAACGTGTGAAGCCTACAAGGCATATTTCGGCATACCCGTTGGGAATCAAGACAAACCCTGAGCACCTCATTTTACCTGCGAGCACTGCAAAAAAAAACTCTAGAAGGTAAGACGGATAATTTTTGCTTGCTTGAATAGTAAGTTTTTATATTATACAAATTTTATACCTTTTAAAATTTAAATTTCTTTCGCTGCACCTCAAACAGGAATACAACAGCGTCAAGACCTTGCGAGAAGCCTTGAAGTATGATGAGTATGGCTGGGAGGTTATCAGAGACTTCAAAATGGTGGCATTTCTGATGGGTCCCCAAGGGTACCAGGTTTCCCTGTTATCTTTGCCTTTGGGACAGCAGGGACATGACAGCGCACTACAACAGGAAGCAATGGCCACAAGGGACCGAGTTCTCTGTGGGGAGGCATAATGTCAAGTGTGACCCACTAGTGGATCTCCAGAAGGTGTTGTTCCCACCATTGCACATAAAATTGGGTCTTACAAACAATTTGTCACAGCTCTTGATAAGGAGTGTGCAGCCTTCAAATACCTTCGAGACTTCTTCCCTAAACTGTCTGAGGCAAAGGTCGAAGCTGGTGTCTTTGTTGGACCACAAGTAAAGAGGATCATGGAGTGCACAGAATTCCCCAAGAAGCTCAGTAGGAAGGGAAAAAACTTGGGGTAGCTTTGTCGCAGTGGTTCGAGCTTCTTAGGCAATCACAGGGCCGAAAATTATGTGGAACTTGTTAAGGCTCTGGTGAAGAACTATGGGAAAATGGGCTGCAGGATATCCCTGAAAGTCCATATTTTTGATGCTCATCTTGATAAATTCAAGGATAACATGAGAGTATACTCAAAGGAGCAAGGCGAGCGCTTCCGCCAAGATATACTGGACTTTGAACGTCGCTACCAAAAAGCATATAACGAAAACATGACGGGAGACTACATTTGGGGGCCGATACGTGAAAGCTCTTTACATTACAGCCGCAAATCTCCAAAAACTATTCACTTCTAAACATTTTTGTTCATTTTTGTATAACTTCAGTATAAATACATGTGAATTTAGATTCATATGTTGTTTTATTTACCTTACGTAAATGAAAATGTGCAAATTTGCCCGTTTTTACCTAGAAAATAAGTTAATTTCTAAATTTCATTATCCAGGTCACAAAAGCAAAGTTTGAAGGGAATAATGGCCATTTTCTGTAATTTTACAACATAAGCAAGTAAGAAATAACACATACTAACCAGGAATAATGTTTGTGTTACATAATGTTATCTTATACAAAAAGAAAAGTGAGCAAATAATAGCGTACCAAATAACCTGTAATACAATAATGTCTGTATTAACCTTATCTAATTAATGTTCCTCTACGGGAAAAATTTCACAGGTGCTCAACTGAACCTTGTCAGGTAAGACATAATCTTCTTGCTTTGTTTTAAACCGTGATGTTTTAGGAAAGGTACATGAAAATATTACAATCTATCATAAGATCAACACAGTTAAAAGATTAAATTGAAAACACTTTCAGACCCAGCGACGTTTTTTGAGATTCAAAGAAAATAGGTAAAAGTTTCATTTAATACTTTCCTACTTTATTAATGTTTTTAAAAATAATTTTATCTAAACCTATTTTAGTCTTTTTGTTTTAATTACGTATCTGTATAAAAGTAAAAAAAAAAGACACATAAGAAATTCACAACTTACTATTGACAGATGTTTAACAAATTCATTGTGTTAGCAAATATATTTAGATCATTTATTTTCTTAGACATATCTTTAATAAGGTGGAAGCTGTGGTGCCTTTTTAAAACCATTCTACAGTAGATTTTAAGAATGTAGCCTAACTGTGTTACTCATATCTTCAAAAGATATCGCTAGCCTTGGGCAATAGTTTTAAACGTTACAACCAATATACCACAAAACGAGGGAGAAATGGAATCATAGAAAAGGTAAGGTTTTAGCTTAATTAATGATATTAGTTCTCATTACGTAACTCAGCCTGCAAGAATATCTCAGAACAACATTTCTGGTCTAAGTAACTGTCATCCGCTTCGCTAAGCCTGAAAAGCTTTACACTAAATCTCAAATTCCGAACGCTTGTTGGTTAATATCGGTAATTACGTTCTGCATGTTTGGAAAATGATTGTAATTTTTGTTGTAGTGTCTTTAGGATGTAAATGGTTTTATAATGTCGTCTTATGTCCTCATTTCGAGAATTTAAATACTATAAGCTAAGTAGTATTACATGTAATCACAGTTGTAATTGGAATTACGTTGGCATATGTTACCTGTCTATTATGCAGAGAAAACGGAATCAATCGTATTCCTTCGCATTAGTTATTAAAACAAATTAATTTACTACAATTGAAATAGTCAGAGCTCTTTCAGTTTTTCTCACTTTATTATTTAGTACGTAATTCACATGTTTCCGTCGACATTTCGTACCATTTCTAAAAAATAAATTGAAATATTGCTGAAACAAAAACGTCAAAAGTCTTACCCACATGTAGTCAGAAGCCTAAAACAAAAGGAAAATGTAAGGTGTGTACTTCTATTAAGAGGGCATAAAAACCCTTATAGAAACAGAATGAAATATTGAGAAAGTGGTGGACTATATAAAAATATGAGAAATACTAGTTACTAATTTTTTCAATATTATTTTACTTATTTTAAAACACTGGGTAGGTCTTACAAGGCATAATAGCGAGAACACCCGACTCACAATCTGCGGGTCGCGAGTTCAAAATTCCAACCTACAAATTTACAACCTAGGATTAATGATACAGCTGAATAGTAGGAAACGAAAATAATACAAATTAAGGTACCAAAAACGCAAGCACTTACTTGTGTTCTGAAAATTTGATAAAGCTGGTAAAACTAAACTTGATACTTACCAAGGAGGAACCAAGCTCCGGAATGATATATTATAAAAAAAACAAAAACATTTAGACTTTACTTATGACTCGAAACTCACTTGGGAAACAAGTGTAAATGAACTCACAAACAAAATCTGGAAGCGAGTGAACTACGTCAGGAATTTATGTGGAAATAACATTGGTACATTACCAAAAAACATTAAAAATCTACAACAAATGCATATAATTAGTTGTAGAAGATGTCTCTCCGCTGGGCTCGGCATTGCCAAGCGTGTTAAGGCGTACGACTCGTTATCTGAGGGTCGCGGGTTCGCATCCCCGTCGCGCCAAACATGCTCGCCCTTTCAGCCGTGGGGGCGTTATAATGTTACGCTCAATCCCACTATTCGTTGGGAAAAGAGTAGCCCAAGAGTTGGTGGTGTGTGGTCTTACACTGCTAAATTAGGGACGGCTAGCACAGATAGCCCTCGAGTAACTTCGTGCGAAATTCAAAAACAAACAAACAAACTAAGCCTCTCCGCTTGAACTAACGTAAAACCAACAGAAATTATAAACTATACAGAACTCAGTCCTCACTACAGCATATGAAGTTCTATTCAAAACAATTTCAGTTTTTCTACATAATTATTCCAGCCCCCCAGTGGCTCAGCGGTATATTTGCGGACTTACAACGCTAAAAACCGGGTTTCGATACCCGTGGTGGGCAGAGCACAGCTAGCCCATTGTGTAACTTTGTACTTAATTCAAAACAACTACAAAGTATTCCAACTCAAGATTACTATATCATGCATGTTGGAAATAAACCAAGCTCTTCTCCCCTTTAAATGTGTATTACAAGTGTAGCTATCAACCACTTAATACTGATTTTACTTAATCATACCATTTATGTGATGTATTCGCTCTGTATTATTAAGGTGTTAATGTTAAATACATACTAAGTATACTAATGAATGAACACGCATTGTAATGAATGGAACTACTTGTGTAATGAAGACCGTCTATATTTCAAGCGTCTGCTTGAGCAAATGCTCAACGTTGAATATAAATCGATATGACTCAGATATGGGTAATGTAATTCTTATAGTAATATTACATAAATACAGAACCCTCATATATGTGAAGGTTAACATAGTTTCGACTTAACCGTGTGTGCAGACGTAAATGATTTACAACAACGAGAGGTCCGCATAGCACCCGATCCCCCCAGATCCTGATCAAGATGGCCAATTAAATAGATGTTTTATGTATGATGCAAATTTGTACTTAACTGAGAGGTACTTTGTCTAAGAGTTTTTAGTTTTATTTCTTTTGCAAATTGTAGTCTAAAGTTTTGAAATAACCTGTTCAGTGTTGCCTGTTTGTTACCTTATGTTAATATACTTGTCACTTTGAATCAAGCGGTCTTGTGTCAAAACAGCGACACTGCATTTATCCATTGTTATTCCCTCACGTGTGTGTTTTTATTCTTCTCATTTTACACACATACTGATTATCAACACGTGATTTGAATACCTAACGATTACTTCTTATCTTAAAAATGATTGATTCGTACATTCTTAGATTGCCTCAAATATGATAAGTTACATACAAATTAGTGGTAATCGGAATTTGATTCCTTTTAAGGAATGACGTTAACACATTGTGATATCATTTGGTCATTTAAAGAATGACTTTAGCAGATTTTGATGTCATCTGGTGATTTAACTGAGCAATGACGAAAGCAGGCTTTGATGTCATTTGGTGATTTAAGGAATGACGTTAACACGTTTTGATGCCATTTGGTGATTTGAAGACTGACGTCAGCAGGCTTTGATGCCATTTGGGGATTTTAGGAATGACATTACCAGATGTTGATGTATTTTGATGGTTCACGGCATAACTTTAATAAGGCTTTATATGCTGTGGAGGTTTATGTAATATCAGGGTTTGATGTCCTCTGGCGTTTTAAGGCGTTACCTTAACAAGTTTTGATGCGTTCTTGTGAGTTAAGGCATTACATTAGTAAGGTTAAACGTTCTTACGCTGGCTACATTGTGATTTTGGTAGGTTGTAACATCACTGGGTAGTTTACAGCCTAATTTTGGCGAGCTTCAATGATTTAATAATACAAACATCTGATCAGAATAAGCTACCAAAGTATAACAAAACTAAAAATCAACCTGGTAACAAGTGTACTTAATTGAATATAATTATTTTACTAGGAACTACTTAAAAGATATTAGAACGTATTTTGACCAATAAAATGATACTGCAGTTAACAATATTTTTACTGTTATCCCAATAACATCTCTCAAGGTCGTCCAGTTTAGGAGATGAGTCCTAAGTACACGTATTAAAGTAACATTATAAAACAATGTCTATAACAAAATTATAATAATAAAACTATGGTGGTTTACGGCATGACTTTAGCAGGTTTTGATATTCTGTGGTCATTTGAGGCACAGTTTTGGCAGGTTTTGATACCATTTAATGGTTATAGTCTGATTTTCGAAGAATTTTGATATTGGTTTGCTGCGTTTTTTTATATAAAGTTTGATGTTATTTGATGGTTTACAGCGTGGTTTTGTGAGTTTTAATAATTTTCGATAAAACTTTAGATGAGAAATTGTTCGATTAACGTACTCTATAGTATGTTAGTAAATAAAAATTCTAACACAAGATGGCAGGAAAAGCAATCAGGAATCGTTAAATATGTCGAAATATTTATTTTGTGAATATGTTATGATTATCCAGTTTAATACCTCTCAACATCTCGAGTAAAGCGAGAAAGAATTAAATTTCCAAATCAGAGTAAATTGGTTGATCACGGATACAATGTCTTATTCATACTAGCCAGTTTTTAATCTATAGTAATATGCTATTCTCATATTTAATTTTCTTTTTGGAGTTGTGTACTGTGGTTCACTTTAGTGTGATATGGCTGTTATATCAGTAAGTATCGGGATATCTGTTGAAACGAATGTAGTCCTAACTGTATTATAAAACATACAGTATAGACCATAAAAATAAAACCATCAAATCGCTTCTTCGGAATAACTTGTCTCATTAATCTTTATACTCATATATTCAAATATTAAACGGGATAGCTGTGTAACAGGATTTATCACCAAGGTATATGATGACTGTACTTTATTAGGAACAGTACTATACAGATTGACTGTCAACAGAAAGGGACTCATATATCAGACATTATTGGATCTTATGGCCTGTAGCAAAGGAAAGTCTTAATTTCATCTTTATTTACCATCTTCCCTAATTCCTGGAATTCTATGGTCGTTAGCCCTATTGCTCCTAATATTGACCACTGGTGCAGTCCACTAAAGGCCTATAAGAACTTGACAGCTGCTCAGTGGAGTAACTATGCCATTCATTTGATTGAACAAGATGATAGGTTGACTCTCAGCAAGTGTAAGATGTACAACCTGTCCAGCATCGGGTACCTGGAACCTCCACATCATAATTCAACAGTCCTCTGTTCCTCTTGGGAGTAGGACCATGCCAGATGTGATTATTCAGTCATTCTTCAGGTAGAATAACTATATTGATCATTGAAAAATGTATTGAAATGATAAGAAAATGAACAAAAATTGAGCTTACAGAAAATAGAAATTCCAAAACAAGATAAGGAACAGTATGCGGTTTACTGAAAGCCAGATTACCTTTCTTGAAACCAGACTTTGTCACCATTTTTGGAAAATCCCAATTACAGGCACAGCATGGTTAGATGGTTAAGGCACTCGACTCGTAATTTGATGGTCGCGGGTTCGAATCCCCATCACAACAAACATGCTTGCCATTTCAGCCATGATGCCGTTATAATATGACGGTCAATCCCACTATTCTTTAGTAAAAGTGAAGCCCAACATTGACAGTAATGACTAGCTGCCTTCCCTCTAGCCTTACACTGTTAAATTAGAGACTGCTAGCGTAGATAACCCTCGTGTAACTTTGCGCAAAATTCAAAAACAAACAAACAAACATGAATTATTCTTTATGTGTACGCATCCTTCATTGTTGAAATTTCGTATGACTTGTGTGAAAGTATAAAATCTAATATGACGTAAAAAGTATAATTGAATGCTTAGAGAAGATGTATTTTTCATATTCTTTGTTTGTGAATTCAGAAATTTTCTGTTACAATATATTATTCACTATATGTAACCCGTTTTTTTTTTCATTCTTTTATAAGTCTTTCCTTATCATTCATTCAATTTTTAAAAATTCCGTTCCTTTTATTTATGACTGTAAAATGTAATTTAGCGCGCGATATGTTTTGTCTTTATTCCACTGTAACTTAATTTGACTTCGTGGTAACAGTTTTTTGGTGTTTTTTTTCATGTATTCTCCCAGTGGGACCTAGTTTGCTCCAAAGAATGGCTAATTTCGCTTAGTCTTTGTTTGTTTTGAATTTCGCGCAAAGCTACTCGAGGGCTATCTGCGCTAGGCGTCCTTAATTTAGCAGTGTAAGACTAGAAGGAAGGCAGCCAGTCATCACCACCCACCGCTAACTCTTGGGCTACTCTTTTACTAACGAATAGTGGGATTGACTGTCACATTATAACGCCCCCACGGCTGAAAGGACGAGCATGTTTGGTGTAACCGGGATTCGAACCCGCGACCCTCGGATTACGAGTCGAACGCCTTAACACGCTTGGCCATGTCGGACCCTTCGCTTAGTCAGTCCATCTGTGTGGCAGGGTTCATAGTGACAGCGTTTGTGTTTGGATCTCTGTCTGATAGGTAAGTTTAACAACAGCCAACGAGATACATTTTGTTTTTAGAGATATGTCTGGCGCTTTACTGTTGTTTCTACCTTTTGAATATTTCAGATGTACGCACAGATACATCCGTAGAGTTGTATTTTGACTAATTTTATTCTGATAATACTACAAGATTTTATTAAAGAGGAAATCACTCACGTGATTATAAAATCATTGTTTCAGTAACTAGAAAAACAAAACGATTGTTTATGTAATAAGAAGGACAATAGTTACTGTGGTTAAAATTATTATTATTTCTGTGGATAGCGGGATAATTATTTTTATCATTTGAAGGAATACTTCTGTCTGTAATTACAAAAAATATATTTATTTTCTGTTCAGAAAGGATTAGAAGGAAATATATTTTCTGTGGTTATAAAAATCGATATTTCTTTAATTAGAAAATACACGTTTCCCTGTACTTAGAAATAACGTATTGATTCTATGATTAGAGATAATCAATTTATGCAGCTCGAAAAACAATGCTCTTGTTCTATGGCTAAAAACAATACTTCTGCAGCTAGAAAGAAGGTGTTGTTTATGTGGTTAAGCACAATATATTATTTCTGTGGTTAAAACCAAACAAACGTAGTTTCAGTGATTAGAGAGACCGATGATCTCATAGTTAAGAATAAGGGTTAACGTTCATAACTAGAACAAACAGTATTCATTCTGTGGTTCAAAATTCTACGTTTTTACTACCATCTAGTAGCCTTTGTTGTATAAGTGCTTCTTCTTGAAATCTATTTTCTACACAGTCTGGCTTCAATTATATATCACGTTAGCCGATACCAACCTTATCATTATTATTGTCTCTACTTAGGATAGGTTTTCATCCAGTTATTCCAGTGTGTCTCGCAATTGACGTTGTTTTGGTTTGTAGCCGTCACTTTCTCTACGAACTATATGATTTTCATATTTCTGAGGTTTTTCTCTGCTCTGGGGACTGCATGAGGCTTTACAACAGAATGTGTTCTCTGTATGTAGATCCATATTCCAGTCCCTTGAGCTGTCCTTTGAAAAACAAAACATTAAGCCGATACATTATAATCTCACAAAATACTGCTATGTTTCTGGAAATATTGTTTAAGGTTTTAAGTTTCCCAAGAAACGAAAAATATATTTTGTGTAGTTGTTCCTGGCTTTAGCTGTAAGCTCTGTGACTTCAACTTAGATCATATCAATTTATTTAATTATTATGTGTTACGGATAAAGTTACCCATCCAGTGTACTACTGAGGTATAGAATATAATATTACTGATTAAATAAATCGTGTGACCTTCTACTTGTCTTGTTGTTGTATTACCAACAAAAAAAGTCTAAGTAAGAATAACGTGGTTTTAGATATCAACACTAGGGGGAACTTGTGTTTCGCGTTCGAAATGTATTTGTGGTTGTGGTATTCTGTATTTGAAAAGACAAAGTGTATAAAAGTTAAAAGGAAGTGCAGAGTACCTGAAGTAATTAAAACAGTTTAGTGACCTCCATAGATTACTCGTTTAAGAGGTTAGGTACTTAGAGTTCTGAACGAACCTTATAGCCGTTTGAAGCATCTCAATTATAATACGTAATGTCCACCGACCACCTCGAGTAAAAAAACACACACACACTTTGAGTCAATTGGTCTGATCAGAACTGACAAACTGGTCGACTTGTCTAGCAGGAGACATCAAATCTGGTGACACTTTGAAAACCCGAATAGGAGGGACAGGTATTAAAACTCAACAGGATGACAGTATCGATACTTTAAATGTCTATAAGATAAATGAAGAAATTCACAAACAAAACCTTAACTTATAAACATTACTTTCTGAGACAGGGATTTAGCGATGACAGATGTATTCCCCGAAAACCTTTCCCTCTGTAATGTATAGTACTGTCTACACACACCCCTCCCTTATGCATATAGTGACGTCATCCTACTTTCCCACTTTTACATCGATTTTTGCGCAGTTTGATGAAGTTTAAAAAGCTATTCACGCACGCTTGTAGTTTTGTACGAAATTAAAAATGAAACAAACAAACTTATTATAATATAAGACAATGATTTTTGTGGTTTTCAGAACATCTAAACAAACAAAACTTTAAATTTCGTTTATTTTCGAAGCAAACGTGGTTATTTCTGTGATCAAGTATACATTTATTTACATGGAATTTAAATACCTAAAGCGAAAATTATGTAACTCGTGTGATATTGAGCCCGTCACATGTTATATACTTTTATTTCATTTACTGCATATGCTTACATAACAAGAGAACCTTTAATTTGTGATACGTTACCGAAATATGCAAAACAACCATCCAAGAAAATTACAGAATAGAGGGTGTACACAAAATATCAGTGAAGTAGAATTGTCAACATATAATATCGAATAAGTCGGACAGAAAAACCTTCATAGAATACTATAACTGGGAGACAGAAGTACCTAAAAGTGTATTATAACTGGGAGACAAAAGAGCTTAAAATAATTTCATAATTGTGAGACAGTAGTGCCTAGAAGGGTATTATAACTACAGGAGAAAAGTGCTTAGAAAGATATTGTAACTGCTAGACGGAAGAGCTTAAAAGTATATTAAAACTGAAATACAGAAGACCCTAAAGAAGGCCATTCGTGATGACGAGAAACACTTGAAGTAAAAATATATCTCAGGACGGCTGGTATGGATATTAACACTTTTATTAATCAAGCAGAAAACAACGTTTCGACCTTCTTAGGTCATTTTCAGGTTAACAACCGTCATGAGTTACATGTTTACTTCAAATGGGTTTCTCGTCATCACGTATTACTTCACCATGGCGATTATACGAGAAGTGCAAGGTTATAGCGTTTTTTTGTGTGCCGTGTTATATGTTTAAACTCCATTATGCCTAAACTTACCTATATTACGCCATTGTTAACCGTATACATTCATGCAAATCCTAACGAAACTGCGAGGCATAAGTAGCGAGAAGTATCTTATAACTGTGAGACAGAGGTGCCTTCATATAATACTGTAAGTACGAGACAAAAGAGTCTAGGTTTTCTTACAAGGTGAAACCAATAACATCGATTAATAGAATTAAGATTTTATGATATCGGTTCCGTTCTATAATACGATAGTTTATATTTCAGGTTGTCAGTGTGTTTGTATATTATGTTTTATCTCTCAATATGAACAACCTCGGAGGAGATCCCATCTTGAATTTTCTGATTTCTGGAGCCTTAGAATTCCTATCCTGCCTTGAAACTATATTTATTTTCATGTATTCAAGTCGCAAAAAACACTAGGGTTGGCCATGTTGCTGGGTGGATTAGGATGGCTGCTGACCCCACGTGTTCCTGAAGGTAACAAAAATATATATAAAATATTATATAATTATAAATGTTAATTATAAGTTAATATAAAATTTGTGTATGAAATATATCCGGTAAAATGGTAAAAAAGATCAGTGGACTAAATTAGTTTAATTAAGATATATAAGGTCCGACATGGCCAGGTGGTTAAAGCACTCAACTCGTAATCCGAGAGATGCAGGTTCGAATCCCGACCATACCAAATATAATCGCCCTTTCAGCCGTGGGGATGTTATATGTTATAGTCAATCCCACTATTCGTTGGTAAAAGAGTAACCCAAGAGTTGGCGGTTGGTGGTGATGACTAGCTGCCTTCCCTCTAGTCTTACAGTGCTAAATTAGGGACGGCTAGCGTAGACAGCCCTCATGAAGCTTTGCGCGAAATTCAATAAACAAACAAAATTAAGATACATAAAGACAGCATATTCACGTGTAAGTAGTAAAATGTATAGCACGTGAAACAGTTATATCTTTAGAGATATAAACCAAAACATAACGACTGACAGAAAGGATTATTGAAAATTAATTTGTTGCGACTTGACACTCAAAGAACTACGTTTTGTTAAAGGGCTTTCGAAGGTAAGAATAACATTAGCAATGTTAGGAAAGTTTTATATAACGTCTGTTATCATACACGTATTTGCTGTTGAAGTTTTAATCCCCACTGTGGTCCGAAACGTTGGTGTCGCCTCTGGTTCCACATGTGGAAGTATGGGCTCTATGATTACCCCATTCGTTTTGGAAGTGGTAAGTGCAAAGTGGTGTTTCTATCTTGAATATATTTATATGTATATCCAATTAAAAACAATTTAAACATGAGTTATTAATAAAAGCAATTATTGCATACTCGAACGTATTGTCCTGTTGATTAAGGGTATGTATATATATGTAAAGTAATTTATTTACGTTTACAGTAACTGATTTTACTGTCCCTTTGAGTGTTTTAGGAAGAATTTTTTCATGTCTTTTGATTTCATTTCTATTTACTGCAAGAAATTTCAAACAAAGATTAAATTAATAAAAAGAGTTACCAAATAAAAGGATATACCTTCTGATCTACAAACATATATTCATTTACCACCCTTTAAGGGTAATGTTACAAACCCTGGAATGCCTCTTGCTGTTCTGGGAGGACTACTTGTTTGTTTGCTTTGAATTCCGCGCAAAGCTGCACGATGGCTATCTGTGCTAGCCGTCCCTAATTTAGCAGTGTAAGACTAGAGGGAAGGCAGCTAGTCATCACCACCCACCACCAACTCTTGGGCTACTCTTTTACCAACGAATAGTGGGATTGACCGTCATATTATAACGCCTCCACGACTGAAAGTGCGAGAATGTTTGGTATGGCGGGGATTGGAACTCGCGACCCTCGGATTACGAGTTGAGTGCCTTAACCACCTGGCCATGCCGGGTTCTGGCAGGACTCGATGTTATCTCAGGTTTGTTGGTTTTATTTTTATTAGAAACTAAGAAAGCCCCATTTCCCCATACTCTCCAAGAAGGCAAAGACTTTGGAAAGTAAGTCCTTGTGTAATAGATCCAAACGTCTTCACAGTGAGGACAAACACACCCAAAGAAAACGCTTCAAATTGAATGTTTTGTTTATTATTTTTTTTTAGTAAACGTGGTTGCGATTTTTACAAAAGACAAACATAAAAGAACTAAAATTCCAAAATTACTAATTAACAAAAAAAACATCAGCAAAAAATCATTAAATTATAACATTTTGAAAGCATAGACAGTAGTACAGATAATAATTACTTAAGTTCTATGAAACATAGTTTCAAATTTCTTAATCTCTACTCTTCCGTATATGGATTTTTCTCTAACTTTGTCCCCCTCAAGTGGCACAGCAGTGTATTTACGGACTTACAACGCTAGAAACCGTGTTTGGATATCCATGGTGGACAGAACACAGATACAGCTGTTTGTATAACTTTGTTCTCATCGACAAACAAACTCTAGCTTTCGGCCATTCCACTGATCCTTCGTAGATTTTTGAATAAACAGAAATTTTCTGAGTATTGAATAATTGCCTCGTAGTATATTGATATCATATATATCACAATGAAATTTAAGAAAAATGAGAGGTATATAGAAATAAAAATAAATGTTTCAATGAGATACATTATTACTACTTAAATGTGAGATCATCAAATCTTATAAAAATTGATAATGTTCCAAACTCTTGTATGGTAGGTGGAAAGGGTGAAAGTTGCTAAAGAACTTATTAAAAAGTGTTGTTACAAAAACTTGTACTTAGAAAATGTTTGAAACAGTGCACACGTGCTGTAACTTTTTTCAGTTTCTGATAACACGTTTTAAATCGTTGTATTCTTTCACAATCAAATATGTAATGTTTTTGTTTCAAGTTGCCAAGTTTTTCACTAATACGTTGCGCACACACACACACGCAAGGTGAGATTACATGAGTCAGTGATGAATATTTCATATTTTTGTAAACAGTCCTTACAAAAAAGAAACTTTATTAGAAGTTATAAATCCAAGAAACTTAATTTATTCATACGTTCTTGTTTTAATTTGTGGTTCTTGGAGAAAATTGTATGCAAATTTATTATAGTATTGATTCTGCTACCTTGGGCAGATTGAACACAAAATAGCTGCTCAGGAAAGCAGAGCATGTAAAAAACAGCCACGCCACATGCTAAAATATTATTTTCTCCGACCAGTTAAGTTAATTTAAAGATAGTTTTATACAAACGTCAATGCACCTGAAGTACTAATTCACTGTTCTAATGCGTATCTTACCCGGATTATTTATTATTTCATTTAAACTAGACAATGAAACTATATTGTAGAGTTACACCATGCTGCCATCTAGTGTCGAATGATACGAGACAGTCGAACGCGAACTTTATTTACAAGTGTGGTTAAAATTTAATAATACGAATTTGGAGAACTCGTAGGTTTAAGTTTTAGATAGGAAACTGAACCAAATGTATTAGAATATTTCATAATGAAGCAAGTTTTGTCGGTGAATTAGAAGAACAGCAGCGTTCTTTCTATGTTTCTTTGTTTATTAAAATGTATCTACATGCTTGAGTTTAATTTTTGTTAGAAAATAATGTGCTGTTGAAAATTAAAGCTTAGTTTATTCCACTACAAATCTCGAGTCATGTAAAACAAACAAATTTTTTATTGTTTCCAAACATAGCTCCGTTTATGAAAGTTAATAAGCTCATGGGATATCATACGTTTACTATATACAATTCAAGTGTCTACGGTTTTACAACGCTAAAATCAGCGGTTCGATTCCTTTCGGTGGACACAGGAGATAGCCCGATATGGCTTTGCTATAAGAAAACACGCACACACACAGTTCAATTACTTACACTATGCTCATTACCACTGAAATAACGAAGGCATATCGTAGAAAGGGACATGAAAAACTCAACAAAACTTTTGTAAGTGAAACATACAAGCAGAAACGATTAACAAAACGAAACGGTAAAATGAGGTCTTGTAATGACACAAGAGAATAATAATAACAACAACTAGCTTCCTTCACAATAGATATAAAAAGTTGACCCTAGCGATTTCCCAACAAAGTCAGACGGAATACCACAAACCAAGAGTTGGGGGAGTGTGTTTGTTATTGACTCACCAAAGACCTGACAGCCCGTCACGACCAAGTGGTTAGCACACTCAGCTCGCAATCTCAGTGTCGCGGGTTTGAATACCCGTCCTATCAAACATGCTTGTCATTTCAGCCGTGGGAGCGTCATAATATTACGGTCGATTTCATTATTCGTTAGTAAAAGAGTAGCTCAAGAGTTGCCAGTGGATGTTGATGTCTGACTACCTTCCCTCTATACTAAGGTAGCGATGGCTAGCGAAGATAGCCCTCGTATAGCTTTGCGCGAAATTCAAAACAAACAAGGATCTTACAAATGAACAGAAAAAAAGAAGTCGGACTGTGTTAGTAAACTTACACTAAAAATAAACATATTGCGTATAATACTCATGTTGTTAGGTTTGATTACCTTTAATAAACTTTTATCAATATCATAGAATACTAAAATAAACTAGAAAATGTGTGTGTGCATGTTTTCTTATAGCAAAGACATATCTGGCTGTGTGCTGTGTCCACCGAGGGGAGTTGAACCCCTGATTTTTAGCATTGTAAATCCGAAGATTTACCGCTGTCCCTATCCCTGGGGGCCAAACTATAAAATAAGTTCTCATAAAATTAAACTTTAAATGATTTAAATTCGCTCGATTCACCACAAATTTTAAAATTGGGGCGGTTTTTGTGGTTTGGTCAAAAATACTTGAGTGAAGTGTTATTTATAATGACGTGAATTACAATGTAAAACAATATCAGAGCTAATATCGATTAAACTAGCGAATAAAAGTTATGTTTCGGTAAAGACTGGAAATACACGTGGTGAAAAACGTCGTGGATGGAAAGACAGTTGTAGACGTTTTGGAAATACAACAGTGGTTAAAATCGTTGTTATCGCAGACAGTCGACAACGTTTTGAAAATTAACTGGTTAGGTTGTTTCAACTGGACAGTAAAGGTTTGACCATTTAAAGTTTAATACTGATTAATATGGCTGTACATAGAAATCAAGTCACCAACATTATAAAATATAATATCATATACATTGTTGTAAAATAGAAAGAAAAACCACCTTCGTCTTAAAAATATAAAGAAGCGGGTCGGAAGTTTATTGGTCATTTTGTCTGAACTGCGAATTCGAAGGTTTCTGATTTACGTTGCGTTGTTGTTAACTAGCATATCAGTTTAATGTTAGGAATAGGGCTGTGTACTGAGAGCCTTTATGTAAACTTTGCATCCAAAAGTCTAAACAAATAAACAAGCAATTAATAATTTTGAAAATACTTTTATTCCAACTACTGTATATAGAAAGGAAATATAAAGAACATGTTCTGATTTGTAGCAGTTATATCACAATGTTTTCTGTAAGAGATATCACATGATTGAGTGCAGTAGGTAGAAATAATAATTACAGAAATAATGAAGAGACGTAAATTCCAGAGTCGTTAAAAATATAGTTATTAATATATAGCAGAGAAATTAACGAAGGAGAGGATACTGTTGATAGCTAGATAGTGGAAGACTAGGTTGTATGAAAGAGAATATAACATTTGTTAAAACTGTTGTGCCTACAGAAAATAAACCAATCAACATTGCGGTCAAACAGTATTCTTGATGTATATCGTCCAACGGAAGTTTTGGCCATTTTATTTTTTTTTCGTGACGAGTTTAATTATTTTTTGAATTTTTCAATTGTACTCAAGCTTTGGGCTATTTGCATCATTAATAATTGTCCCACTATTATCTACCAGCTTCTAACCCAATGCGTTACTTCTAGGTATTGAACAATACACGTGGAAGTAAAACAAAGATATTTTTAGCACATGGTCCACCAGTTTATAGCATAACTAGAACGAGGTACAGCCAAGTTCTCTTTCACTCACCAAAATTAATTTATTCCATCTAATTTCCTAGTGAGGAAGCGTTTGTTTCCTGCAACAACGAATTAATTTTTTTTAGTGTTTAATTTAAATATTAATACACATTTAACGACAGATATCTGCAGTGTAGTTTATCAAAATAAATAACTTTGCAAGTTATATCGAAGAACTGGTTACATATAATGCCTGTGAGGTATTTAATTACGAAACACTTACTGTGATACTGTTCTAATGAAGATATCAGCTGTTGACTGAAAAGATTTCAAAATAATAATCATTAATATTTTTTTTCTAATTAAACAGAAATGTGTGTGGAACAGATTATAGAACGGACTGAATGCTGGAGTAAATAACAGCTGTTAGAGACATACGAAGAGGGAAAAGTTGGTGTTTAGACACATAGTAACATAGTAGAATGAATTGGTAGAGTGTGTTTGTTTTCTTATAGCAAAGCCATATCAGGCTATCTGCTGAGTCCACCAAGGGGAATCGATCCCCTGATTTTAGCGTTGTAAATCCGTAGACTTACCGCTGTACTAGGTAGAAAAGATAGACAAAATCGGATATTACTGTTGATGATAGATAGTATTATAATAGAATGGAGCAATGAGGATATAGTAGAAAAATAGTGAGAGAACGTCATGAAATAATGCCAAACAATTATTTCTATTTTAGACATCTAGGACAGATAGGTATATATGTCAATAAGCACTTATTATACCACTTCTTCCAAAAGTTGGTTTAAATAATTTAGTTTTTAGGCATGATTTTAATACTTTTTTAGTTTTAGAGCTTTTGGGCTTTTCTTTAGTTGTTTTTTTAAATCTGATAATCGGGAACCAACATTGATACTAAAAACATTCTAGGAAGGAGTAACAAAGAAAAACTGTATCCCTGATGAAGACAAAACGTTGTTGAGATGTTGTACAATTGGTACCAAGTTAAGCCTTTAGTAAATTGTAACCAAACTTTATTTGACTAGATATTTCTACTCCACTAGTCTTGGTTTACAACTTGATTATACAGTTTATCAATGTTTGATTATGGAATATTCACGATTCAGTCAACTGTGTGGTCGCGTTTTCAATTTTTAGGTATGTCCATTCATTCTCAACAGCATTTACAATGAGAGTGTGTGTAGGTTAAATCTTGATTGTGAGTACTCTGTCAGCCTCTTTAATGTCAAGATACTGTTTCATCACATCTACTGTAGGCTTGAGATAATTGCTGTGCTACATAATTAATTGTTCTAAGGAAACGCCATGATTGATGAGTTTGTCTTTATTCATCGAATGCAACGAATGCCATCAATTTTAGGTATATGACAGATACTGTTGACTGAGGTGCTAAACGTCCACCATGCTTCACTCTGCCTCCTCCTACCAGTGGCACAGTGGTATGACTGCGGACTTACAACCTCCAAACCGAGTTTCGGTGGGCAGAGCACAGGTAGCCCACTGAGTAGCTAGCTTTGTGCTTAATTTCAAACTTCAATCTGGATGTTGTACATTTATCATTATACTGTTCTCTTCTCCACTGTCGTACTAATTGTCAATGATTGCTACTGAACATTTCGAACTTGAACTTGCCTGTAAAGAATACAAGTTAGCAGCCTTTTTCCACAATTTGTGGTTCAATACCTGTTTCAACTTTCTTTGATTTGGCTACCTCTACTCATCAATAATGTTGGAAGAGTCACATGCCCATTCTGATGACTAACTGTTGGTGCATTTTTAGAACAAGGTCGTTTGTAAGATCTGTACTCGATAATCATCTATTACGCAAAAAAAATACGCACGAGATTTTTAGTATCACTTTTTGATACTACATCTAATTATTTAGATAGTTCAAATTTTACACCTTATTAACATTTTCACATAAAGCTACAAATGAAACAGAGTAGCATTTTTGTTATACAACGTTTTATTCCTAGAAGCCATGACTGGATCGCACCAGTACTACTACTACTGGGAATAGTATGGCTGCCTGTGTTTAAAGGCTTTTAAGTTTTGAATAGTTGGATAACAATCAAGCAGAACATAAATAATCAACTTGTTATTGTACTTTGGTGCAGTTCGTTCATTTCCACACGATAAAGGGGAAGCATTTGCTTTTTGTACTTGTTTTTTTCTTTTTTACCCTTTCGCCAATTTCATAATTATTTCCAATACTGTACTTTGCTGTTATATGTAAATCATATTACAGTGCGATGTGTATTGGATATCTGTGGCAAATACATTACGCAGTGGTGTGTAACATTTATTATCTTGTAGCAGGTAATAGATATACTGCAGTGTGATGGTATACAATAGAAATATAAAATATTGTGATATGTATTATGTATTACAATGTCCTAATCAGTAGGTATATCACACGGTGATGTGTGTAATATATATATATGTAGCACATCGCGGCATCTAACAGATGTATAGCACAGAACGGCATGTAGCAGACATAGGAAACTCATGCATACACCAAACATTTATGGCACACTTTGGTACGTAACAGATACAGTATACTGTAGTGTGTAAAAAAAAAACACATATGACATTCGATAAGTGTAATGATTTGCTCTAAGTACTCTTAATTTTAATATAATTTTACTACCGTTTATTATAGTGGCGTAATTATGTTCCCGAAATGACAAGGAGGTCCGGACCAAAGGGAGACCCGGATCAGTTAGAATCGTAACCACAGTTATTGGAAAATAAACATAAAAGGTTCAATAACGTTTTGCGCGTGGGAGACTTCTTTTGCAGTCTCGCGACTGGTACGGTAACATGCATACCACGTAACAGTTCAAATTACCTCTGATGTTATAATGGGTAATATGCATACCCCGGTAAGTTTTATTGTGGCGACGTTATATTTTTATTATAGAAACACCCGATGGCTCGGTGATATGGTTAAGGGCTCATAACACTAAGAAGTTAGGTTAGATACCTGCAGATGACACACTGTTGCAATAGATTATTGTGCAGAATGCCATGTAAGTTTTATTGTGACAAATATAAATAGGTTTTACTGTAGGAGTCACTCAGGAAGTCATCGGTACATTTCAGGGCTTAAGACGCTAAAAATCGTTGTTAGTGATACAAACAGAGCAGAACTCTCATTCTAAATCTTTATACTCGAACACACAACAATTAACCAATTATTGTAAGAAAAACGTTACACTTTTAAAGACAATAATCTGGTGTAAAAATGTAACTAACGTTAACTGCAAATTGATACATCTACAGCATTTTTAAAATTTAAGATCTACAAAAATGTTGCCCTCCAGCAGCACAGCGACATATCTGCAGACTTACAATGTTAGAAACCGGGGTTCGATACTCGTGGTGGGCAAAGCACAGATACCCTATTCTGTAGCTTTGTGATTAATTACAAACAAACAAATATATATCTTTTTTTAAAAATATTAACATTTAGAATAAACAAAATTCATTTATTTCATTACATGTACTCACTCAGTGGTCATTCTGAAAATGTATAGTTGATGTTCCCTGGTTCATGTCCCGTTACTACTAAAAGAAATATCGATCCTTATTTACTGACCATGACTGCGTTACAAGAGTGGCAGTCAAATATTGCTATTATCTCTAACAAGAATGGCCCGGCATGGCTAGGTGGGTTAAGGCGTTCGACTTGTAATCTGAGGGTCGCTGGTTTGAATTCCAGTCGCACCAAACATGCTCGCTCTTTCAACAGTAGGGGCGTTATAATGTGACGGTCAATCCCACTATTCGTTGTTATAAGAGTAGCCCAAGAGTTGGCGGTGGGTGGTGATGACTAGCTGCCTTCCCTCTAGTCTTACAGTGCAAAATCAGGAATGGCTAACTCAGACAGTCGTCATGTAAATACACGAAGCGCAACAGAACAAACAAACAAACTTTCATACCAATAAAACATGACCAACGGTACCGTATAATATAAAATATCCTGTAAAAATGCATGTAATTACGGGTTATTTTTTAATGTTAAAAACTGTATTTTAAAAATATGATTAAGAACATTAAAATACTATAAAAATAACTACATGTTTTAACTTTACTGAAATTATCCGAAAGTTTAATTAATGTAGAGAACCATATTTCAGAACATTTAACGTACAGAACCATTTTCAGAATACTATGTTCATGAATTCAACGTAAAACAACTTAAAATATTAATCTAACTGTAAAAAAACAGTATTTCTTTATATTAACGGTAAAGTATGATAAGTAAACCTTTATACACAGTTCCATTCTCTCTACTTAGGATTAACACCCCTACTGATGGCAGGCAGAGCACCTATAACCCTTTGTACTTAATAGCAACATCTGCGAGAGGTTGACGCCTTGACCCCGAGCTGGTCGAAATGAATATATATATATATGACGGTCGAAACATAGAAACAGGTACCTTGCTGGGACTGCGGGAAGTCTTTGAATGTATAACGCTAAAATCAGGAGTTCGATTCCCCTCGGTGGACACAGCAGATAGCCCGATGTGGCTTTACTATAAGAAAACACACATATATGAACTGTCTTGGATAATGAATTATTTAATTTTTAAATTGTTTGTTTGTTTTCCTATTTCGCGCAAAGCTACACGAAGGCTATCTACGTTAGCAGTGTAAGTTTGAAGGAAAGGCAGCTAGTCGTCACCACCCACCGTCAACTCTTGGGCTTCTCTTTTAACAACGAATAGTGGAATTGACCAGCACATTATAACGCCCCTACTGTTGAAAGAGCGAGCATGTTTGGTGCGACTGGAATTCAAACCCGCGATCCTCAGATTACAAGTCGAGTGCCCAACCATCTGGCTTTGCCGGGCCTTTTATGATTGAGAACATTAGTATGATGTACCTCACTTTTTTTTTAAATAAAAGCAGACAGTCTTTCAGACATTGTTGTAATATATTTAATCAAAGTGTCCTTTGGAATATATACTCCAAACGTTTCTAACACACTCCCACAAAGTTTCTTTGATAGACGCTACTGATATGTCAAGTTTATGATCTATCAAATTCCAGATTTGTTCAATTGAGTTGAGATCGGGGCTCTGTGGGGGCCATTGGATCATTTGAATGACTTCAGCAGCTTCTTTCTTAGTTAAGTAATTCTGCATAGGCTGTATGAGTGTTTAGGGTCATTATCCTCTTGGTAGTAGAATCTTTTGCCAATAATACACAAACCACTATATGGATCAGTATATTATGGTACTTGCACTGGTCCATTATTCCATTTAGTTTGCAAATATTTCCTGTTGCCTCCACAATAAAACACACAAAACCATCACACTGCCTCCCGCTATGCTTCGTGGTAGGTGCTATGCACTGAGATAAGTATATTTCAGCTTTCTTCCTCCAAACGTACAAGCTGTGCTTTGAACCAAATATCATGTGTCCATAACACCCATTTACAATCACCAACAACTCTGGTTTTCTACTTTTAGAAAATTTCAGTCTCTTGAGAATATTTGGAGATTGAATTAAAGTTGTTTTTTTTTAACCGTTAAACAACCATGTATTCCATTTTCATTAAGTTTTCTTGATACTGTAGTTCTGGACACTTTTCTATCGATCGGTACATGGTTGTTTATTTCATGCTTGAGATCAGTGTCAGTATTCCTTCTGGACCGAAGGCTGCATAAACGATGGTACTTAACATCAGTATCGTTAAGATTAGGTGTTCTGTCTCTTCCTTTCCTGTTTTCAAATTTACCTGTCTCAGCCTCACTATCTTGGGTTTACTTAATATTGCATGAGCAGTAGTTCAAAAGAGAGTCCAACTAGCGTAATGTAAATCTTTTACATGAACTCTGCTCTACTGACAATTCTCTTCACGACAACAAAACTGAATATTTAATATTAAACACTATTTTTTATCAAGGTTTATTTTTGGAGTGCTATAAAATTGATTTCCTCTAGCATATATCGGTGCGATATGCGAGCTTCTTTCTACATAATCAAGACGGCGCATTCATAGGGTACCATAACACTTACTTAAGACCCTAAATTTGAAGAGTATGCTCATTCAAGCAGAACACTTCTAACGTACCCTTGTTACAAGTATATGATAATTCTAAAGAATATTAAGTATTCTCATCCTGGTTCATTCAACTGTTAACATGTATCAGTGAAACATCACTAGTGTTGAAATATACATCATGTAATGTTAGAGAATAATTAGCTCCATAAAGTGGAAAGAATGACAAAACATTCTCTTGTGCTAACACTTTTACGCAGTAGTGTAACACATTGTAATTTTATCCGAAATTAAATTACTAAAACATACGGGTTTTCTCGTGGGACAACTGTAAGTCTATGGACTTACAATTCTAAAATCCGTGCTCTCAAACATAATTCTGCTATAAACTGTAGTCCTGTGCATACTCTTTAAGGGTTTAGGTCGGAAACGTCACAGACGTTCTATATTTCTATAGAACAGATAAAACCAGACAGGTAACGACACCACAAAGAAAACCAAAGCATCAGAAAAATGCTATTATTTACAAGAAAACTTTGCTGCACTTGCATGTACTATAATAGATATAACCTTGATTCTATAACTCCCTCTCTCTTTAATTATGTAACTATACACGTCTGCAAGGATATATAATCAGTATGTATGTTGTTATATGAAACTTTAAATCAGTATGTATGTTGTTATATGTAACTTTAAATCTGCAACTCTATTTATGTTGTAACATATATATCTTTTATTTCGTAACTCCATGTGTATGCATGTATATATCTATACAACTTTAATTCTTTAACGATATGCGTATGATACAGTGCATATAACTCTGAATCTTTAAGACTGTACTTATTTTTTGTTTGTTTGTTTTGAATTTTACGCAAAGCTACACGAGGGCTATCTGTGCTAGCCGTCCCTAATTTTGTAGTGTAAGACTAGAGGAAAGCAACTAGTCATCACCACCCATCGCCAACTCTTGCGTTACTCTTTTACAAACTAATAGTGGAATTGAGCGTTATATTATAACGCGCCCACGGCTGAAAGGGTGAGCATGTTTGGCGCGACGGGGATGCGAACCCGCGACCCTCAGATTACGACTTGCACACCTTAACACGCTTGGTCATGCCAGGCCAAAATATATATCTCTTATTTTACAAAGACGTGTTTATGTTTTATTATAGCAAAGCCACATCGGGCTATCTGCTGAGCCCACCGATGGTAATCGAACCCCTGATTTCAGCATTGTAAATCTGGAGACACATCGATGTACTAGCGGGGGGCAAAAAAATAATGAAAAATAGATGCATTGAAAGTAAGAGAAAGAAATAATAATGTACTGAGGTGCAAATAAAAGAGCCCAGATAAATAAGAAAGTAGAAGAAATGTGATAAATAATTGGAATTCATATTAACGACAAAGTAAGCAAAGCAAAATTCCTATCACTTCATTGTGGTGTCATCAAAAGAAATGGCAAAAATAATTACCTATATTTTATAATATTGGTTTATGAAATTGATGATGTAATAAACGTTCTGTTTCTCGCAAGATTCAATCATTCGAGAAATTTAAAAAAAAATTAAAAATGGAAGTATTGCTTAGAGATTTTTCTTCCCAAATTGATAAGACAATAACTTCATTGGAGTTAAAAATAACCTTCCATCCAAACGCAGTCTTCCCACTGACTAACAAAATTAAAAACGTTTTTAAGAAAAAAATGCAGTTCCTGTGTAAAGTATATTCTAAATTCAATTTTCTAAACAAGGAATTATATTCCTACTCTGGTAATATTTCGTACAGCGTTAGAGAGAGACACTTGAGTGATAAGGAAGTACGTTTTCTATTTAGTTCAATCATCAATGTGAAATAAGAAAAGTGTATTGCCTGTATTTTCAGTATCTCTGTTTGTTTTCAAACGTTATTAGTTTATTCCGTGTGAAGGTTTCTTCAATGGATTTTGAAACATCTAATATTATTCGAAAATAGCGTTCTTTGCTCTTCCATGTGTGACTAGTTATAATTAAAGTCTTCTATTTTGCAGTACCATGATGTGAAATGTTGGGAAAAACACCAACATTTTTATTGTACCTGAACGATGCGGTTTACAACTCTCGTTTGTTATTGAATTATCTGGTGATTACGGCACTCCACTTACAACCTGTGGGTCCCAGGTTCGAAAAAACCTCCTTAACGTTTTCGCCCTTTCAGCCATGGAGACGTTGTAATGTGTTGATCAGTTAATTCCCTGTTAGTTGGTAAAGAGTAGCCCGAGGGTTGGCGGTGAGTGGTAATGTCTATTTGCCTTCCATTTAGTTTATCACTTCAAAATTAGGAACGGCTAGCGCACAGAGCCCTCTGTTAGCTTCGTGTGAAATTCACCAAACATGCAAAATAAATGTTGATGCTATTTGACTTATAAATGTATTTTGAGAAATGAACAAGTTAAAAAAAATTAAAAAAAATCTTCCAACAAAACGTAGATGGCGTTGATAAACATCATGTGGCCAAACAACCAGTCTAGTCTAGAAACTTTAGAATAGTACCTCGAAAGGTCTAGAATTTGAAAAAAAAAAAAAAAAGCGAAACACAAACATACATTTTGGGTAAAATGTCTATAGTTCGTAATAATACGTAAATAATACGTCATGATAAATAATACGTAAAGGCCAAAGTTATGTCATTTTATAGTGATTCAAACATATATTTATTAAATATCTGTTGACACCATCAGATTCAAGCTTATTAGTTTACCAAACCATCACATAAATTATAACCGAATAAAAAACAAACAGAGTTCACGAGCTAAAAGAATTTTGATTATAATTCAAGTAATTTTTGTTTAACGTTTTTTTTTTAAATCCAATATATTTGCTGCTTATTTGTGTAAAATTATAGACTTTACAAGAATACTGTAGCACCTATTAACAAAACTTCAAGATAAACTAATGTACTCTAAACATTGAAGCTTACATAATACATAATTAGCTTTTATACAACTCTTGTACATTATTTGTACATTTCATATTATTATTTCATTTCACGACATGGTGATATAGTATTGTACTCAAACTAGTCATAATCAGTCATATCAATCTCAGAATATTATGATAATTTTCTCACCTTGTTCGTTACCAGTTGTACTCACTACACAGTGTTAACACTTTCTGTTCATGTTCAATCAACAACATGACAGTTTAATACTAGTACCAATCATCGCTTACACGTTTGCTTACACCTTACTTTACCATCTCATCTCGCTGTTTCACAAGAGCTTCAGAAACGTGACGTGGTTTACCAAGAACAATATGTTCCTGAACATTAACACAGATGCTCTGAATAATCTTGTCTGACTAGCCTGACAACGTATTTATTGTAGTTGCTGTGATCATAACATTTAATCATTCTAAATAATTTGATCGAGCATAATATTAGGCTACTGTTGTTTTTACTGTAATAATTGTGACTTTGACCTTTAACTCAATGCAGTCTTCATCTAATTAGGCACAACATTAAGGGTTTGTTGTTTTCATTATAGCAGTAGCCATTCGCACGTGCCCGTACTTCAGCTATCTTCAATTATTCCAAAAGACGTAACATTTGCGCACATCGAATTTCGTGATATATTATTGGATTTATGGCCGAAAATGTCACCAACATGGAAGGCACTTGACTGGTGAAACAATGTATCACACTCTTTATAAGTAGAAACGTAATAAAAATATATTTAATTAGCTTTATTGTTAGCCAGCTCAACTTTTAGCTTCACTCAAAGTGCATAACTTGACCGGAAGTTATTACATACATAAACAGTGTCAGCGTTTTACGTTTACAATTTATTCAAGCATTTATTAAACGAAGGTTTTATTTATTGTAAGAGCATTCTTTACTCAATTATATTTACTTTATATTACACAACCGTTGTTAAACGATAATTTTAATGAATACAATGAAGTTCTTTACTTTGCCATATGTGTGCAGATTTACAACGCTAGAAATTAGGTCTCGATACCTATGATGGAAAGAGTACAGATAGTCCATTGTGCAGCTCTGTGCTTAACTTCAAAGAACAATCTTTGCGGTGTCGTGTCGTTCAGCGGAACATGTGTTCTTGTTAGAAACCACTGATTCGTTTTCCTTTGAATATGTCTGGACTATGAATACCAGGATTCACGGTTCGAGTCTGACACAGCATAAATGTGCTCCTCATTTTTGGCAGTGGATGTATTATAAGAGTGACGGCAAAATCCTGCAATTCAGTCAGAAAAGAGTAGGCTAAAACTTGACGGTGGGCGAAGTTGACCAGATGACCGACTTCCTTTTCGTTTAGGCCAGGGAGTTAGGACTCTCGACTCGCAATCTGAGGGTCACAGTTTTGAATCTCCGTCGCACCAGACCGTGGAGACGTTACAATATAACGGTCACTCCCACTATTAGTTGGTAAAAGAGTAATCCACGAATTGGCGGTTGATTGTTACGACTAGTTGCCTTCCCTCTAGTCTTTCACTGCTAAATTAGGGACAGCTAGCACAGATAGCCCTCGTGTAGCTTTGCGCGAAATTGTAAGCAAAACAAACTATTTTGCCTATCACTTCAAAATTAAGGACAGCTACGCGCAGGTAACCCTAATGTAACATTGCTCAAAATTTCCGAACAACAATATCTAATGGAATGGTATACAATTTGTTCTTAAACTAGTAACATTTTGATTCTAAATAACTTAGAGTAGACCAGTAATGTTAAGTTCTGTGATAGCGTAAGAATCGTCAAACCAAACAAAGTGACTTTATACATGTTGGATTTACAGTGAAAACTGATTTTAAATTACGACCAAGCACTCACTTAAACCTGATTACATAGTTTTACCACTTTATTTTCAATATATATATATATTTATATATAATCACTCCGATGTATGGAAGAAAGTGCAAAATAAAAATCAAGTGTATCTGTACATGACAGAACAAAGGAGCTCGCGCTCATGTGGTAACCATGACGACGAACTACAAAGATTTTGGAAGTGGGAAGAGCGTCAATTTGAGAGCAGGTAGAGAACCCGGTAACACCATCTGGAAGCTAGACTCAGATCAATAACTGTCCTGAGCTGAGCGCGGCTTTGCTTGTGGTATTAATTAAGAGAGCTTCTTTACAAAGTTTTATTGACTTTGGTAAGGCGGGCGAAGCTCCTTGGATGACGAGTCGTTATCGAAGTGGAAAAAAAATATATATCTAGTCTCGAAATGTATGGAACGTCCTCTGCATTCCGATCGAATATGTTCTCTAACATTCTAGAGAATTAATAGTAAAACAAATATAAAAACACGAAAGATCTACATCTTTCTTCTTTGGTTTATTAATCAGATATCAAAAGTTGTCGTATAAATAAGAACTTTGTATTTTTTGATCTGGTTTTCTTACAGTTTAAGAATCCTATAATTTTCTAACGAATATACGAGAAAAAAGTTTGTTTGTTTGCTTTTGAATTTCGCGCAAAGCTACTCGAGGGCTATCAGCACTAGCCGTCCCTAATTTAGCAGTGTAAGACTAGAGGGAAGGCAGCTAGTCATCACCACCCACCGCCAACTCTTGGGCTTCTCTTTTACCAACGAATAGTGGGATTGACCGTCACATTATAACACCCCCACGGCTGAAAGGACGAGTATATGTGGTGCGACGGGCATTCGAACCCCCGACCCTCAGATTACGAGTCGAACGCCTTAACCTAGCTGGCCATTACGGGCAGAGAAAAAAGTCATTTCTCCGAGAATCCAGAAGTCACGTGATCAACCTACACTAGAATTTGTATCGCAATTTGGTTTAACTTTTCCTTCTAAAACATTCGTGACGTGTTTTTTTAAGAACATTCACGAAAGTTATCTCTTGGCGATTTTTTTTTTTTACTTTCACTTCAGTAAATAACTTCAGGAATTTTACTTTCACTTCAGTAAATAACTTCAGGAATGAAACAAATCACAGAAAGAGAACATCTCGAAACATAGAGTTCACTCCTTGCTGTAACGTTCAGGAATGAACATCTCGAAACATAGAGTTCACTCCTTGCAGTAACGTTCAGAAATGAACATCTCCAGACATAGAGTTCACTCCTTGCTCTAACGTTCAGGAATGAACATCTCGAAACATAGAGTTCACTCCTTGCTCTAACGTTCAGGAATGAACATCTCGAAACATAGAGTTCACTCCTTGCTGTAACGTTCAGGAATGAACATCTCGAAACATAGAGTTCACTCCTTGCTGTAACGTTCAGGAATGAACATCTCGAAACATAGAGTTCACTCCTTGCTGTAACGTTCAGAAATGAACATCTCCAGACATAGAGTTCACTCCTTGCTCTAACGTTCAGGAATGAACATCTCGAAACATAGAGTTCACTACTTGCGGTAACGTTCAGGAATGAACATCTCGAAACATAGAGTTCACTCCTTGCAGTAACGTTCAGAAATGAACATCTCCAGACATAGAGTTCACTCCTTGCTCTAACGTTCAGGAATGAACATCTCGAAACATAGAGTTCACTCCTCGCTCTAACGTTCAGGAATGAACATCTCGAAAGCTGTAACGTTCAGGAATGAACATCTCGAAACATAGAACACGTTCAGGAAGAACATCTCGAAACATAGAGTTCACTACTTGCTGTAACGTTCAGGAATGAACATCTCGAAACATAGAGTTCACTCCTTGCACGTTCAGAATGAACATCTCGAAACATAGAGTTCACTCCTTGCTGTAACGTTCAGGAATGAACATCTCGAAACATAGAGTTCACTCCTTGCTGTTACGTTCACGAATGAACATCTCGAAACATAGAGTTCACTCCTTGCTGTTACGTTCACGAATGAACATCTCGAAACATAGAGTTCACTCCTTGCTCTAACGTTAAGGAATGATTTATCAACACGCCGCCGTTCCTGTCTTTCCAAACTGACATCTTAACTGGTAGCTGAAACAGCTGTGCTATTTCTGTGTTTAAGGCTGGTAGGTGTCCTTCATGGTGATAGTAATTGCAATAAACAAAAAAGCATTCACTGCGTTATGTTAACTCGTTAACATTTGTATAATTCGACAGGTTGTTGTTAAAATGTATGTCACGGACATAACTACTCTAACGGTTAAACATTTGTTATAATAAGTCAGGGAACGTTTCTCAAGAATAATTGAAGTACTATTGAAAGCAGATCACTCATGCACAAGTACTGAAATTCTTATCATTTATATGATAGGACTCCATATATTTACTTGTATAAGTTGTATATAACTGTATATATTCACTCCTGTAAGTTATTTATAACTGTATATATTTATTCCAATAAGCTAAAGCCCAGCATGGTCAGGACGCTTGACCCACAATCTGAGGGTCGCGAATTTGATTTCCCCGTCACTTCAAACATGCTCGCCTTTTCAGCTGTGGGGGCGTTATAAGTGATGGTCAATCCCACTATTCGTTGGTAAAAGAGTAAGTAGCCCAACAGGTTTAACCCTGATAAGCTAGGGATGCCTAGTGCAAATAGCCCTCGTGTAGTTTTGCGCTAAATTAAAAACAACAAACGCAACCTATGAATTGTATGATATTACTGTATATATGGTATATATTACTGCATATCTTTGCTCCTTTGCAAATATGGTAAAAACATTTTTTTTATAATTCATTCCTCTTTACTATATACGTGAAAAATTACTCTATGTTCAGCATTCACTCGCATGATGTACGGATAACGTTTCGTAAAGACAATATTTTTTATTTCAGTTTTTTTTTAAACTTACACTTCGAAAAGAAATGTACGTGTTTTTACTAAGTGTGTCTACAGTCTAAACTAAATAATATTTTTTTTCTGGACCGGGTTAGGCGTAATGTTTATAAGTTAGATACCAAATCAGAAGCACCGAAAATTAGTAAGTTTTAATGGTTTCCTAATTTGTACAAAACGAAGTATTATAATCGCAGGCAGTAAAACATACAGTATGGTAGAAATTATTAAGTAAATTCTTTAAACCAGCTGTCCATTAGCAAGTTAACAGCATAGAACAAAAATAACTTTAATGAGAACAGAATACATATTAATGAACAAAGCGTGGAAGTAAAATTTATAAGATATATTAATTTATTGGAAATAAGTCTTGTGCACTATAGTTTGCTAGACTGGTACTTCAAGTTTAAACAATCGAAAACGAGTAAAGTATTATATATCATACAATCATTTTAGTGGACTCGAAACTTATAATTAATTAAACTTCACTGGACTATCAACTGGGCACTTTACTGTTACTAATATTTTGGGCTATAAATAATCCAGTAATACTCTATAATATTTTTCCCGGCTTATGATATTTCAGCTAGTCCTAAAGCTAAACGCGATTATAACAATGATAAATGGGTCTCTATGAGAGTGAATATGTTATATAAATTACATTAACAATCACAGGATGGTATTAACGGTAGGCAATATGTTTAAGTTAATTACTGTTCGTTTTCAGCTTCGAGATAGTGAAGTAAATTTTATGACGTTCGTATTATTGTATGACGTCACACTGGCATTACTTTAATATGTGCTTTACATACCATTCAGTAAACAATGAGTTAAAATTAATTGGTTTTATGACTACAACAATGGCTCATTTTCGTTGGATAATGTGATTTATAACGTGTAAAAAAGTGATTGGTTCATATGAACAAGTTGTTGCTTCATTGGCTGATACGTAGGACGAATTTAAGGTTAAGGTAAATTTTCCATTGTCTGTCTTTCACATATTACATATTTGTATCATATAGCAATGGTTAAAACATTCCAAAACCTTTCGAAAATGGGGTCTTGACACTATACTTTAATGTGTCATTTTGTTTTGTGACAAACATTAAGAGCTGTCCTGCAACACTATTGTCTTTCACAATTATCACACCTTGTAATGTTCAACAATATACTAAAGACTGAAAAGGTTTAAAAATGTTCATCATATTATAAAATGTCTACATAGAATAAAGTGATTTTCGGTTGAGCAAAACTGTATAAGTTGATTTACATAGAACACAACACACATGGAAAAACTAAGACGATGAGAACACTTATACAAGTATGGTTTATATAAAACACAGAACACATGGAAACAATAAGACTATGAAAACATACAAGCTCATTTATGCAAAGCAGCTTCCATAAGTTATTTTTATGTTAATTTTCAACGAAATTATCAAGTTAGTACTCAATACCCTTCAACTAACCAGGTTTTATCTTACGCGAAATAATTATTTCCTAGGGAACTTTAACAGAAAATAAAACAAAGCCAGAACAAAAGGCAGTGACTGATTACCGACATCTTAATGTCATTTAAAGTGAAAGAGGTAACGTTACAGGATATGTATACAAAAAATGAAGTAGTCCGAAATAATTAGGAAATTTTGTTCACATTATTAAGTTTATAGTGCAGTAGAGTCATAACACCTTATTAAGTGTTATATTCTACAGAACTCTTCTAGAGTTCTGTCCAAAATTATAAAGGAATGTTTCTTGTCCTGTTCTGTGAAAGTGGGTTTTCTCGGGGCACTCCCGTTCCTCCCCCCCCCACATCCAAATCTCGGACATTGGATCTTTAGATCCCAGCTAAGGCAACACTATGACCCAGCCCTGAATCGGGTCGTTTCACTTTGATATCTGCCTGTCGGGCTCTGGCCTGGCTCACTTCTCCTGTGCCGCCTTTGTTTCACTCCCTCCTTTCTCACCCGTTAATTTTATAATGTCTCGTCACACTTCATCACCTTAAACAAGTAAAAATTAAATACCGGTAAAATTCCAAGCACAGTTAAATAATCTTTCACGTGAGGGGACGAAGAGGAACCACAACGTTCCTGGTCAATCCTGTTGGGGTGAGAACAACGTTGATGGTCACAATCTTTCTCTCGAAGAGGAACTGAACCCCTGGTCACCCCTGTTGGGGTGAGAAGTCTCGTCTTGAACCCCTGCCAAGTTCGTTTGCTTTGTCCAAAGACACAGAGAAAGTTTCTAGATCTTTGTCAAAAATGAACATGCTGTGTGTTGTTATTAACCTATAATATCATGCTGAATACTTGGAGGTAATATTGTTAGCACAGGCTGAAGAAACCTGATAAAAGTCAGACCACATGCGAGTTGTGTTTCTAGTTTCAAGAGTCTGTTCACCTTAACAAACACTTTCTTTACGTCACATATTTAGAAATATCATAATTCTGTATCGTGGCGTTGCAGAAGCGAATCGTGGTGCCACAGACAGCAGGCTTAGCGTGTGTGTGTGTTTGTGTTTTCTTATAGCAACGCCACATCGGGCTATCTGCAGAGTCTACCGAGGTTCAACGTCTCCTTGTATTTCATTCACAACAAACGTATACTCATGCGACGACGCAATACTGATAAGGATAAACTTTATGACTGTATAAACATTTCACAGCATTTTCTAATGGAGAATATCCGTATAGCGAAATAGCGGAGAAATTGAAACCCCAAGCACGCCAATTTCTAAAGCGATTATTAAGAACGTGGTGAAACGTATTAGCAAGAAAAGATAAACTATTAATGTCAACGTTCAATTGAATACTCTTCAACCCAGAAAGTCATTGAAAAGATCTTGCATTTATTTCATTTAACTTTGCGTAAGTTTGTTCACGAAAACCTTAAACAAACTGTATACTATTGACACATTACAAAAGTATAAAAAACGAAAAATGTAGGAACTGTACGAAATATACACGTTGTATATGAGATTTGGAAACTTGTTACAACGCCTTTCTATACTTGGACGAGTGGGACAAAAACACGTGGCAATAAGAACTTCTCATTTCGTTACAAATAATATAAAGAATTTCTTCTTCTAACTTTATGTTTGTCATAGGTTTTTAATATCATGGGAGATTTAAAATGAGATAAGTTTGATACGATGTTGATCACAAGCCTATTCATTTACCGCTGAGCTGCTGGAGACAACGAAGTAGAAAAGATGAACCGTAGTCATTCTCAACTATCAACTCCAATTATGTGAAATGAAAATTAATACGTGGTCCGAATACAAATACATCAGAGACAGTATCAAGTCAAGATATTAGTGTTATACAAACTGTAGCGAAAATATAGCCAGCATCAGATCGTTACAGTAGTTTTATACGAACTGTAGTCAAAGTATAGCTAGCACCAGTAATGTAATGTTTTAATTTTGCGCAAAGCTACATGAAGGCTATTGCGCTAGCCATCCATAATTTTGCACTGTAAGGCTAGAGGGAAGGCAGCTAGTCATCACCACCCACCGCCAACATTTGGGCTACTCTTTTACCAATGAATAGTGGGATTGACTGTCAGATTATAATGCTTCCACGGCTGAAAGAGCGAACATATTTGGTGTGACAGGGATTCGAACCTACGATCCTCAGATTACGAGTCGAATGCCTTAATCATCTGGCCATGCCGGGCCACCTAATATCATATCATGTCAGTAGTTTTGTTTAAACTTTACTGAAAGTATATCTGGGATCGGATAATTACGATAGTTATATACGAACTGTAGTGAAACTATAGCTAGCATCAGATCATGACAGTAGTTTTATACGAACTGTAGTGAAACTATAGCTAGCATCAGATCATGACAGTAGTTTTATACGAACTGTAGTGAAACTATAGCTAGCATCAGATCACGACAATAGTTATATACGAACTGTAGTAAAACTATAGCCAGCATCAGATCATGACAATAGTTATATACGAACTGTAGTGAAACTATAGCTAGCATCAGATCATGACAATAGTTATATACGAACTGTAGTGAAACTATAGCCAGCATCAGATCATGACAATAGTTATATACGAACTGTAGTAAAACTATAGCTAGCATCAGATCATGACAATAGTTTTATACGAACTGTAGTGAAACTATAGCTAGCATCAGATCATGACAATAGTTATATACGAACTGTAGTGAAACTATAGCCAGCATCAGATCATGACAGTAGTTTTATACGAACTGTAGTGAAACTATAGCTAGCATCAGATCATGACAATAGTTATATACGAACTGTAGTAAAACTATAGCTAGCATCAGATCATGACAATAGTTATATACGAACTGTAGTAAAACTATAGCTAGCATCAGATCATGACAATAGTTTTATACGAACTGTAGTAAAACTATAGCTAGCATCAGATCATGACAGTAGTTATATACGAACTGTAGTAAAACTATAGCTAGCATCAGATCATGACAGTAGTTTTATACGAACTGTAGTAAAACTATAGCTAGCATCAGATCATGACAGTAGTTATATACGAACTGTAGTAAAACTATAGCTAGCATCAGATCATGACAGTAGTTATATACGAACTGTAGTAAAACTATAGCTAGCATCAGATCATGACAGTAGTTATATACGAACTGTAGTAAAACTATAGCTAGCATCAGATCATGACAGTAGTTTTATACGAACTGTAGTAAAACTATAGCTAGCATCAGATCATGACAGTAGTTATATACGAACTGTAGTAAAACTATAGCTAGCATCAGATCATGACAGTAGTTTTATACGAACTGTAGTAAAACTATAGCTAGCATCAGATCATGACAATAGTTATATACGAACTGTAGTAAAACTATAGCTAGCATCAGATCATGACAATAGTTATATACGAACTGTAGTAAAACTATAGCTAGCATCAGATCATGACAATAGTTATATACGAACTGTAGTAAAACTATAGCTAGCATCAGATCATGACAGTAGTTATATACGAACTGTAGTAAAACTATAGCTAGCATCAGATCATGACAGTAGTTATATACGAACTGTAGTAAAACTATAGCTAGCATCAGATCATGACAGTAGTTTTATACGAACTGTAGTAAAACTATAGCTAGCATCAGATCATGACAATAGTTATATACGAACTGTAGTAAAACTATAGCTAGCATCAGATCATGACAATAGTTACTGTAGTATACGAACTGTAGTAAAACTATAGCTAGCATCAGATCATGACAGTAGTTATATACGAACTGTAGTGAAACTATAGCTAGCATCAGATCATGACAATAGTTATATACGAACTGTAGTGAAACTACAGCTAGCATCAGATCACGACAGTACTTTTATACAAACTGTAGTGAAACTATAGCTAGCATCAGATCATGACAGTAGTTTTATACGAACTGTAGTGAAACTATAGCTAGCATCAGATCATGACAATAGTTATATACGAACTGTAGTAAAACTATAGCCAGCATCAGATCATGACAGTAGTTTTATACGAACTGTAGTAAAACTATAGCTAGCATCAGATCATGACAGTAGTTTTATACGAACTGTAGTAAAACTATAGCTAGCATCAGATCATGACAGTAGTTTTATACGAACTGTAGTAAAACTATAGCTAGCATCAGATCATGACAGTAGTTATATACGAACTGTAGTAAAACTATAGCTAGCATCAGATCATGACAGTAGTTTTATACGAACTGTAGTAAAACTATAGCCAGCATCAGATCATGACAGTAGTTTTATACGAACTGTAGTAAAACTATAGCCAGCATCAGATCATGACAGTAGTTATATACGAACTGTAGTAAAACTATAGCCAGCATCAGATCATGACAGTAGTTTTATACGAACTGTAGTAAAACTATAGCCAGCATCAGATCATGACAGTAGTTTTATACGAACTGTAGTAAAACTATAGCCAGCATCAGATCATGACAGTAGTTTTATACGAACTGTAGTAAAACTATAGCCAGCATCAGATCATGACAGTAGTTTTATACGAACTGTAGTAAAACTATAGCCAGCATCAGATCATGACAGTAGTTTTATACGAACTGTAGTAAAACTATAGCCAGCATCAGATCATGACAGTAGTTTTATACGAACTGTAGTAAAACTATAGCTAGCATCAGATCATGACAGTAGTTTATATACGAACTGTAGTAAAACTATAGCTAGCATCAGATCATGACAGTAGTTTTATACGAACTGTAGTAAAACTATAGCCAGCATCAGATCATGACAGTAGTTTTATACGAACTGTAGTAAAACTATAGCCAGCATCAGATCATGACAGTAGTTTTATACGAACTGTAGTAAAACTATAGCCAGCATCAGATCATGACAGTAGTTATATACGAACTGTAGTAAAACTATAGCCAGCATCAGATCATGACAGTAGTTATATACGAACTGTAGTAAAACTATAGCTAGCATCAGATCATGACAGTAGTTATATACGAACTGTAGTAAAACTATAGCCAGCATCAGATCATGACAGTAGTTATATACGAACTGTAGTAAAACTATAGCTAGCATCAGATCATGACAGTAGTTATATACGAACTGTAGTAAAACTATAGCCAGCATCAGATCATGACAGTAGTTATATACGAACTGTAGTAAAACTATAGCCAGCATCAGATCATGACAGTAGTTATATACGAACTGTAGTGAAACTATAGCTAGCATCAGATCATGACAATAGTTATATACGAACTGTAGTAAAACTATAGCCAGCATCAGATCATGACAATAGTTATATACGAACTGTAGTAAAACTATAGCTAGCATCAGATCATGACAGTAGTTTTATACGAACTGTAGTAAAACTATAGCTAGCATCAGATCATGACAATAGTTATATACGAACTGTAGTAAAACTATAGCTAGCATCAGATCATGACAATAGTTATATACGAACTGTAGTAAAACTATAGCTAGCATCAGATCATGACAATAGTTATATACGAACTGTAGTGAAACTATAGCCAGCATCAGATCATGACAATAGTTATATACGAACTGTAGTGAAACTATAGCCAGCATCAGATCATGACAATAGTTATATACGAACTGTAGTAAAACTATAGCTAGCATCAGATCATGACAGTAGTTATATACGAACTGTAGTAAAACTATAGCTAGCATCAGATCATGACAATAGTTATATACGAACTGTAGTAAAACTATAGCCAGCATCAGATCATGACAGTAGTTATATACGAACTGTAGTGAAACTATAGCCAGCATCAGATCATGACAATAGTTATATACGAACTGTAGTAAAACTATAGCCAGCATCAGATCATGACAATAGTTATATACGAACTGTAGTAAAACTATAGCTAGCATCAGATCATGACAGTAGTTTTATACGAACTGTAGTAAAACTATAGCTAGCATCAGATCATGACAATAGTTATATACGAACTGTAGTAAAACTATAGCTAGCATCAGATCATGACAATAGTTATATACGAACTGTAGTAAAACTATAGCTAGCATCAGATCATGACAATAGTTATATACGAACTGTAGTGAAACTATAGCCAGCATCAGATCATGACAATAGTTATATACGAACTGTAGTGAAACTATAGCCAGCATCAGATCATGACAATAGTTATATACGAACTGTAGTAAAACTATAGCTAGCATCAGATCATGACAGTAGTTATATACGAACTGTAGTAAAACTATAGCTAGCATCAGATCATGACAGTAGTTATATACGAACTGTAGTGAAACTATAGCCAGCATCAGATCATGACAATAGTTTTATACGAACTGTAGTAAAACTATAGCCAGCATCAGATCATGACAGTAGTTTTATACGAACTGTAGTAAAACTATAGCCAGCATCAGATCATGACAGTAGTTATATACGAACTGTAGTGAAACTATAGCCAGCATCAGATCATGACAGTAGTTATATACGAACTGTAGTGAAACTATAGCTAGCATCAGATCATGACAGTAGTTATATACGAACTGTAGTAAAACTATAGCCAGCATCAGATCATGACAGTAGTTTTATACGAACTGTAGTGAAACTATAGCCAGCATCAGATCATGACAGTAGTTTTATACGAACTGTAGTGAAACTATAGCCAGCATCAGATCATGACAGTAGTTATATACAAACTGTAGTGAAACTATAGCCAGCATCAGATCATGACAGTAGTTATATACGAACTGTAGTGAAACTATAGCTAGCATCAGATCATGACAGTAGTTATATACGAACTGTAGTAAAACTATAGCCAGCATCAGATCATGACAGTAGTTTTATACGAACTGTAGTGAAACTATAGCCAGCATCAGATCATGACAGTAGTTTTATACGAACTGTAGTGAAACTATAGCCAGCATCAGATCATGACAGTAGTTTTATACGAACTGTAGTAAAACTATAGCTAGCATCAGATCATGACAGTAGTTTTATACGAACTGTAGTAAAACTATAGCCAGCATCAGATCATGACAGTAGTTTTATACGAACTGTAGTGAAACTATAGCCAGCATCAGATCATGACAGTAGTTATATACGAACTGTAGTGAAACTATAGCCAGCATCAGATCATGACAGTAGTTATATACGAACTGTAGTGAAACTATAGCTAGCATCAGATCATGACAGTAGTTATATACGAACTGTAGTAAAACTATAGCCAGCATCAGATCATGACAGTAGTTTTATACGAACTGTAGTGAAACTATAGCCAGCATCAGATCATGACAGTAGTTTTATACGAACTGTAGTGAAACTATAGCTAGCATCAGATCATGACAATAGTTTTATACGAACTGTAGTGAAACTATAGCTAGCATCAGATCATGACAGTAGTTTTATACGAACTGTAGTGAAACTATAGCTAGCATCAGATCATGACAGTAGTTTTATACGAACTGTAGTGAAACTATAGCCAGCATCAGATCATGACAATAGTTTTATACGAACTGTAGTAAAACTATAGCTAGCATCAGATCATGACAGTAGTTTTATACGAACTGTAGTAAAACTATAGCTAGCATCAGATCATGACAGTAGTTTTATACGAACTGTAGTGAAAGAAAGTTGTGTTAGTGCTCTTTCTTTCTGCAATATTGAATCACCTGTCTGACCACCCAACAGTAAAAAACTCAGAATGCTGTTTATAATATTAACACATTTAACTATTCTTTAAGGGAAAAAGAAGAATGCTATTGATTTTAACACAAATAAGGTCGCAAAATTATGTAATTTCAACAAACACGTTTGCGTGGATGATGTAACTCCCTATATCATACTGATATGATGAATGTGGAAGTGTGATAACACTAAAGCAGGACGACAGTATCGGATATTTCATGAGTTGCATCTCAAGCCAATGGGGTAACGTCAACAATGATTATATTCGACAAATAGAAAATATAACGTGTAGAAGACGAGCGAATTGATTCCTGAACAAAAGCTGCCGGAAATCGTTCTAGTATGGACGTTCGGTAAAGTGGAAGAGAGAACTGGTTATTTTAATGGATGTTAAAGTATAAAGGTTGATCATAGAGAAATGTAGCTCATTTCAGAACCTGTCGAAACTGGCATACAGAACCATACGAAACTCTTGAGAGTGCATATTGTCGGTGTTATGAATTTAGATCTTACAAACTTCGAACCCACAACTGTTATGAGGTACATCACATCTGAAACTTAGACCTCTCAACTGCTGTGAAACCATCACATCTTTAAGCCACAACAGTTGTGCTGTAGTTCACACTTTAAGCTTCGAATCTCCACGACTGTGATATACACAAATAAAAATTTCCGCCCACAACTATTATGAGGTTCATCACATCTAACACTTCCTCATATCTCATAAAATATTTTTCGCTCAGTGAGGTACTTTTGTTATCTTACCTTGTATTATGGACAAATAAACAA
Source organism: Tachypleus tridentatus (assembly GCF_004210375.1). Classification (NCBI taxonomy): domain Eukaryota; kingdom Metazoa; phylum Arthropoda; class Merostomata; order Xiphosura; family Limulidae; genus Tachypleus; species Tachypleus tridentatus. The sequence continues at coordinate 136,212,203 of NC_134832.1, read as the reverse complement.
AATATAAGTACAAGTCTTTAACCCACTTAGTGAAGTTAATATATTTGACATACATAACAGCAAACAACGTTTATAGTCTCATAACAAAACTACAGCGAAATTTGATTAATGTACACAATAACAGAAGGTTTATAACACTTACAAGTGAGTTACTCAGTAACACACGATTAACACAGCTTCCTGTAAATTTAGACTTATGTTGGTACGAATTTATCACCCAGAGCTGTCACTGAGACTCAGCCATTAATTTAACACTATTTACTGATAGTGACAGTTAAATAGTAAAAACTTTAACATTTTTCCTTCAAATTTGAATTCTTTTCGTCAGTTATGAATGTAGATGGTCCAGCATGGTCAGGTGGTTAAGACACTCGACTCGTTATCTGAGGGTCGCGAGTTCGAATCCACGTCACACCAAACATTGCTCGCTCTTTCAGCCGTGGGGGCGTTATAATATGACGTCCAATCCAACTATTCGTTGATAAAAAATTTAGCCCAAGAGTTGGCGGTGGGTGGTGATGACTACCTGCCTTCCCTCTAGTCTTACGCTGCTAAATTAGGGACGGCTAGCGTAGATAGCTCTCGTTAGCTTTGCGCGAAATTCAAAACAAACAAAACTAATGAAGATAGAATATTGAACAGTTAGATATTGTAACCTTCTCATATTTCAGTATATCAGCATTATAAAAATGTGAATTACGATTTATTTTCTATTCATAACCCTAGTTATTAGAAGACGAAAAGAAAGCGCTGACCTTAACTTTGCTGCCGTTTTCCACGACATCACTCATGAGCTGACCACAAATTTGTTGATGTTGTTGTTTTTCTTTATTTTTTACAGACGTAAAATTGGATGTGACATCCAGGCAATAAATCTTTTCTAGTAGAGGGTTGGAACAAGCTCACAAAATAAGGATTTAAAAAAAAAAGAAGAACGATACCAGTAGAGTTATGTATTTTGTGACTTAAACATACCATTAAACATATGTATATGTGGCTTCAATATACCACTAATGATACGTATTTTGTGACTTCAGTATAGTACTAAATATACGTATTTTGTGACTTCAACAAGCAATAAAGATACGTATTTTGTGACTCAATATACTACTAAAGATACGTAGTTTGTGACTTCAGTATACTACTAAAGATACGTATTTTGTGACTTCAATATAGTACTAAAGACACGTATTTTGTGACTTCAACATACTACTAAAGATGCGTATTTTGTGAGTTCAACATACTACTAAAGATACGTATTTTGTGACTTCAATATACTACTAAAGATACGTATTTTGTGACTTCAGCATACCAATTAAGATACGTATTTTGTGACTTTAACATACTACTAAAGATACGTATTTTGTGACTTCGATATAGTACTAAAGACACGTATTTTGTGACTTCAACATACTACTAAAGATGCGTATTTTGTGACTTCAACATACTACAAAGATACGTATTTTGTGACTTCAATATAGTACCAAAGATACGTATTTTGTGACTTCAACATACTACTAAAGATACGTATTTTGTGACTTCAATATAGTACTAAAGATACGTATTTTGTGACTTCAGCATACCAATAAAGATACGTATTTTGTGACTTTAACATACTACTAAAGATACGTATTTTGTGACTTCGATATAGTACTAAAGATACGTAGTTTGTGGCTTCAACATAACAATAAAGATACGTATTTTGTGAGTTCAATATACTACTAAAGATACGTATTTTGTGACTTTAATTTAGTACTAAAAATACGTATTTTGTGACTTCAATATACTATTAAAGATACGTATTTTGTGACTTTAATTTAGTACTAAAGATACGTATTTTGTGACTTCAACATACTATTAAAGATACGTATTTTGTGACTTCAATATAGTACTAAAGATACGTATTTTGTGAGTTCAATATGCTGCTAAAGATACGTATTTTGTGACTTCAATATGCTACTAAAGATACGTATTTTGTGACTTCAATATAGTACTAAAGATTCGTATTTTGTGAGTTCAATATACTACTAAAGATACGTATTTTGTGACTTCAATATAGTACTAAAGACACGTATTTTGTGACTTCAACATACTACTAAAGATGCGTATTTTGTGAGTTCAACATACTACTAAAGATACGTATTTTGTGACTTCAATATAGTACTAAAGATACGTAATTTGTGGCTTCAACATAGCAATAAAGATACGTATTTTGTGACTTCAATATACTACTAAAGATACGTATTTTGTGACTTCAACATACCAATAAAGATACGTATTTTGTGACTTTAACATACTACTAAAGATACGTATTTTGTGACTTCGATATAGTACTAAAGATACGTATTTTGTGACTTCAACATACTACTAAAGATGCGTATTTTGTGACTTCAACATACTACTAAAGACACGTATTTTGTGACTTCAACATACTACTAAAGATGCGTATTTTGTGAGTTCAACATACTACTAAAGATACGTATTTTGTGACTTCAATATAGTACTAAAGATACGTAATTTGTGGCTTCAACATAGCAATAAAGATACGTATTTTGTGACTTCAATATACTACTAAAGATACGTATTTTGTGACTTCAGCATACCAATAAAGATACGTATTTTGTGACTTTAACATACTACTAAAGATACGTATTTTGTGACTTCGATATAGTACTAAAGACACGTATTTTGTGACTTCAACATACTACTAAAGATGCGTATTTTGTGACTTCAACATACTACAAAGATACGTATTTTGTGACTTCAATATAGTACCAAAGATACGTATTTTGTGACTTCAACATACTACTAAAGATACGTATTTTGTGACTTCAGTATAGTACTAAAGATACGTATTTTGTGACTTCAGAATACCAATAAAGAGACGTATTTTGTGACTTTAACATACTACTAAAGATACGTATTTTGTGACTTCGATATAGTACTAAAGATACGTAGTTTGTGGCTTCAACATAACAATAAAGATACGTATTTTGTGAGTTCAGTATACTATTAAAGATACGTATTTTGTGACTTTAATTTAGTACTAAAAATACGTATTTTGTGACTTCAACATACTATTAAAGATACGTATTTTGTGACTTCAATATAGTACTAAAGATACGTATTTTGTGAGTTCAATATGCTGCTAAAGATACGTATTTTGTGACTTCAATATGCTACTAAAGATACGTATTTTGTGACTTCAATATAGTACTAAAGATTCGTATTTTGTGAGTTCAATATGCTACTAAAGATACGTATTTTGTGACTTCAATATAGTACTAAAGATACGTATTTTGTGACTTCAACATACCAGTAAACATATATTTTTGATATTTTATTGATCAAATGCTGTTTTTTGTTACGCAGGTTATCAGTCAGCGACATCACGACTCCAGATATTGTGTTATTTTAACGGCTAATCATACGTGATAAGAGCGTTCAGAGGGTTATTAGAAACTAAAACACAAGCAATAAGTTTTGTTTTTAACAGTTCATTTTTTAACAATTAATGTCTCCCGCAACCTCAGCGGTAAGTTTGAAAGTTTATTATATCGCAGCGGACATAACGTAGATTTATGTGATGTTTGCTTAAAAAACACAGGCTTTAAAGCTCAGAGAATACTTCCAGGAAGGTATCGTTTAACACTAAAGAAGAACAGGTTGTTTGAACAGTAGGTATTAAGACCAGTCCATCAGCAGTTGAGGAGTAGCGAGGGTTTAAACTTAACCACCAACAAACGAGAAGTTTGTTTGTTTTTTTTAATTTCGCGCAAAGCTACACGATGGCTATCTGCGCTAGCCGTCCCTAATTTAGTAGCGTAAGACTAAAGGGAAGGCAGCAAGTCATCACCACCCACCGCCAACTCTTGGGCAATTCTTTTATCCACGATTGACCGTAAAATTATAACGCTCCCACGGCTGAAAGGGCGAGCATGTTTGGTGCGACGGGGATTCGAACCCGCAACCCTCAGATTACGAGTAGAACGTTTCAATCCACCTGGCCATGCCGGGCCTCGAACGAGAAGCGAAAAGTGTTTTATAAACACCTTTTGAGAATTTAACCATCAATTCCGAAGGGTAGAAAGTGTTATAAGGACAATTCACTAATCATACTGAATATACACTCATTTCAACAATGCATTTTGAATGCTCACTTATCACAACCAATAGGTAACAAGTTATTTAGGAAACGTGCTAAGTATCATTAACTAACACTTGTAAAAATATTTTACTTCTTCGTGAATTCTCCTATCAAACAAAGAATGATGGCACGTGTTTTATATGTTTCGGGGAACTCACATATAATGGAGGATAATAATAGTTAATAGTTTTCTTGGGACTCACCCATCGTAAATGAGAAGTAGCAAATGATGAAACTTTGCAGAATGGACGTACGGCAACCACTTGTTATGGAGACACAAGTGTAGAGGACGACGTTTCGAAACTCTTCCGAAACGTATTAATCATGAATATTCTGCATAAACAATCTATCAAAGGAGTAGCAAGTACTTTATTGGTGTTATGACAGTCGTTCGGTTTCGTTATGGCTTGGGTTTGTTCGAAATATTCTAAATTAACATAAATGTTTACACATCTTGTATATAGTTTCTACATGAAAACAAAACAAAACACTACAATGTGTTTGACAGGTAAAGTTGCGGCGCAGGGGGTGGTTGACTCGTGCTATAGTACCCGTTGAGTCCAAGCAATATAATGCAGAAGATATCTCGTATATAGAACTTCAATGGCGACCAGTACAGACACGACATATAATTATATTTTCATGTATGTTACATTAATTAAGAGCAAAGCAAAAAACGTGATTAAAAACAAAATATTTCATATCTTATTCTAGGAACTTTGGTCAATAAAGAATTCATTAATATTAATGGTAGAATGTTATAAAAAATACCAAAAAGTTGCAGATGCGTTCCGTACACATTGGACAGAAAACGTTCAGACGTCACATCCGGTATCACTGAGGAGCCATGTTCCAGAGAGCGAGTAGCTTCTATATTATAAAGAAAAGAAAAGAAGTAACCAGTGAGTCATCACTACCGACCACAATGTTGTTTACTTTTGCTAATATGTTAATAAAACTTCAAACTTTTAAACGTCTAGCTCTTGTCGTAAAGTTTGCTCATATTACCGTATAAAGTTGTGTATTCTATAGATCAGCGATTTATCTCAGCTGTAAGTTCAATCCTCAACAACTACTTATTTTGTCTAAGCGTACACACAAGGTAGAGATTTGCTTCATATTTCTGCTTCTCAGATTATTGGCTTCACTTAACAGTGGCTCTCAACAACGTTTTTATATATGTGAACAAACTTATTCATATAGTGAAATAATCAGGTAGATAGATTGATAGGAATTTGAATAATTTGCATAATAAAAACTACAGAACTTGTAGCCCTATATTACAACAATTAAACTGTGCAGTACCCACATTTTACACTGTGTAATTTGTTTAAACAATATAATAGTTTTAATTTATATTCAAGATTCCTATTGCTTTGATCCATAGGATGTATTACATGTAAAAGATATCCGAATTTAGCCATTACGATCTAATGATAAAATACCCCAAAAATCAAAATGAACTTGACGGGTAAGGTTTCAGAACACAAAACGTATGATACCTACCATGAAGCCATATGCTATGTTAACGTGAACTTGACGAGTAAGGTTTGGGAACACAAAACGTATGATACCTATAATAAAGCAGTGTAGTATGTTAAAGTGAACCTGGTGAGTAAGGTTTCAGTACATAGAATAGGTGATTCCTACTATATGTCCCCGCTGTTACAGCAGTAAGTCTACCGATTTACAGCGCTAAAATCAGGGGTTCGATTCCCCTCGGTGGACTCAGCAGATAACTCGCTGTGGCTTTGCTATAAGAAAACATACCCAATTACTACCACAAATACAGTGTCAGTGTACCTTTTAGAACATCACGTCTGTGATTGCTACCATAAAACCACACCATATGACAGACATAAAGATATAATATTTCGATAATTTAACTACAGTTGTAAAATTATAACTGATGTACAGTTGATCCTGACCAGCCTATAGTAGTTAAACTCATTGTATCGGTTTGGTTATTGTAAAGACATTGGCATTATCAGAAAAACATTACGAGTCAAGGTCGACACCAGAGTTTAGTCAGTAATGTGAAACCACAGGTACTATCTGAATTATTATGACCAGTGCATTGTAGTCATGAAGACAAAATCTTAACGAACGGTACAGCGTATGTTACTTGTAATATATTAAAATAGTTTGTTATATTTGATTACATGTAACTCATAATATGAAAAAATAAGTATGAACAACCATACCTGAGTTGTAAGATCTAAAAATAACTATAAGTGACTGTACGTGACTTGTAGTGTAGTGATAACTAGTTTTGGTTGGCTTGTAAGTGTTTTTATTTTCAAGTGACTTCTATCCGGTTAATTAGAAGTTTTCCTTGGATATATATATATATATATATATACGTATGTATCTGAGAAATATGTCGTGTAATTGATTCTTCATTTTAAAGAGACGAGTGCAACCTTTTTAATAATTGTTTTTATGAACCGACTAATGTGCAATGCCTTATTTTCAAGAATTTTGTTTGTTTGTTTTGAATTAAGCACAAAGCTATACAATGGGCTATCTGTGCTCTGCCCACCACGGGTATCGAAACCCGGTTTTTAGCGTTGTAAGTCCGCAGTCATACCGCTGAGCCACTAGGGGCTATTTTCAAGAAAAGCGACCTTTATCACTACGGGTTCATGAGTTAATAAGATCTTACCTATTTGAAAAAAAAAAGCTCATATGTTTCTTTTAGAATGAATAATAAATTATGCCACATGTTATTCATATATGTATATATATATATACATACAAATATGTCTTCAAGGATATAATTCTGAATTAATCAACCAGAATTCACTTGAAAATATAACATGTCTTCCAGTCAAAAATAGATCATCCTGAATCTTAGCTCAATTAACTTAATTGTTTTACATTCGTATAACAAGTTCACGAAGAGACGTCGATGTTAGTAGATTAAATTAATACTATCTTTAGACTCAATTATGCATATAAACTGTACTGGTCAAACATAAAATAGTGAAACGCGTAACGATTGGATTACAGAAATGACACGAAATTTTCTATTGGAATAATTGAGTCGCTTATAATGTACCCCTTTCTGTAAATATCTGTAATAGTATAAAATGAAAACTTGTTTCTCTTCACCTGCGAGTAGAAGAGTCATGTTAATGTAGGTTCTTTTTGAGGCATGTAATCAACTATCTTGTCTATATAAGCATCAAATGTTACTAATAAGGCTTCGGAAACACTTAATATTTTCCGTTGAGACAGCTATGATTAAAGAAGAGACTTTGGATATAGATTAACAACTGTCTTATTTTGCATCTCCGTTCACAAGAAAAAAAAAATGGTTCTCCGCTGCTCAGATGCCGCCATTTATATTTCCAGGTACGTTATTGAACGCCCCTCAGTGGCTCAGCGGTATGTCTGCGGAGTTACAACGCTCAAATCCGAGTTTCGATACCCGTGGTGGGCAGAGCAGAGATCACCTTTAGCCCCCCGCTGGTACAGCGGTATGTCTCCGGATTTACAACGCTAAAATCAGGGGTTCGATTCCCCTCGTTGGGCTGAGCAGATAGCCCTTTGTGGCTTTGCTATACGAAAAACACACACACACGTTATTGAACACCCACTTGGTTGATGTTTATTTAATTTCGAAACGGGAAAAAGAAGAAAAAAATACATTCAATGAAAAAAAAATTCTCCGAATTCTTCTAATCTTCGCCATGATTAAATACTCGACGAATTTTCCAGATTTGTACTTTTAAATAAACAATTGTTTAAAATATAATCCATGTTCAACGTTATACTTACGAAGAAAGGTTTCTAAACCTAACAGAAATAAGCCTAGTTTAAAAGATGTATTATTTTTCGTCATTTTATCGAAATTGATTCAGTCTTTTTTTTACTTTGCATACTTATGAAAGTGTCTCATGATTGTTCTGGTTAAGTACAGGTAGCCCGACAATGTCATGTGGTTAGGGCGCTCGACTCGTAATCTGAGGGACGCGGTTCGATCCCCGTCGCACCAAACACGCTCTCCATTTCAGCCGTGGGGGCGTTTTATGTGACGGTCAATCCCACTATTCGTCGGTAAACGAGTAGCCCAAGAGTTGGCGGTGAGAACTATGATTACTAGCTGCCTTCCCTGTAGTCATACGCTGCTAAATTAGGGATGGCTAACACAGATAGCCCTCGTGTACCTTTGCGGAAATAAAAAACAAATCAAGCTACATTCTTACATTCAGATAAAATGTTTTAGATTTAATAAAACACAGCTTATATTTTAAAGCTACCTACAAGCTCAAAATACTTGCAAAACATTGAGAGTACATGATGTAATTCCATTGTTCTAAAAGCTTTAACATTATTTAATCGTTATAACAATTATTTGAACAATGCCGACCCGAATAGCTCTGGTACTGAACAAATAGCCTCCTTGGTAGAGGCATATAAAGAATGAACAATTATTTCCGGTCTTAATGTGATTTGACATCAAACAGGACATTAACCTATAAATTATACTTCTCCGGTATAAATCACTCTACAATTTCAGTTTTGGTAGGATTCATATTTTCAGCATTACCTTATGATGACCTTTATCTAGGCATAAATTGAAAAGAAAAAGAATGGACGTTTTGGATGTGATGAAACAAAATTTCATATGTTACCTAACTTAACTGGTTTCGGTAGCACAGCTACTATCACCAAGACTTCATACTCACAACTCTAATGAAACTCTATACTTACAGCCCTGATGAAACATTGAACTCAGAACTATGATGAAACCCTATAGTCACAACTTGGATGGAACACCACAATCATAACCCTAATGAAACACTATACTTATACCCCTGATGAAACATTGTACTCAGAACTATGATGAAACCCTATAGTCACAACTCGGATGGAACACCACAATCATAACCCTAATGAAACACTATACTTATAGCTCTGATGAAACATTGTACTCAGAACTATGATGAAACCCTATAGTCACAACTCGGATGGAACACCACAATCATAACCCTAATGAAACACTATACTTATAGCTCTGATGAAACATTGTACTCAGAACTATGATGAAACCCTATAGTCACAACTCGGATGGAACACCACAATCATAACCCTAATGAAACACTATACTTATAGCTCTGATGAAACATTGTACTCAGAACTATGATGAAACCCTATAGTCACAACTCGGATGGAACACCACAATCATAACCCTAATGAAACACTATACTTATAGCTCTGATGAAACATTGTACTCAGAACTATGATGAAACCCTATTGTCACAACTCGGATGGAACACCACAATCATAACCCTAATGAAACACTATACTTATAGCTCTGATGAAACATTGTACTCAGAACTATGATGAAACCCTATACTCACAACTCGGATGGAACATGACAGTCACAACCCTAATGAAACACTATACTTACAGCTCTGATGAAACACTGTTTGCTCAGGCTCCTGCTGAGACGCTATATTTATAACCTTGGTGAAAAACAATAATCACAACTTTTATAAAACATTCTTCTCGCAGCCCTGACAAAACACTGATAAAATACTATAGCTACAATCCTGATGAAACATTTTATTCGCAGCTCTAATAAAACTCTATAGCCATAATCCTGGTCAAACCCTTTACTCAAAATTCTTTTCAAATACTGATCAGATTGAAATGAATTCTAAATAATGTCAGAATATATTTTTGTTAACAAAAATACGCTGAAAATATTCGTTTTCTTATAAACTCTTAAATTTACAAACATTGTTAGAACACAAGATGAAAATAATTGAAACTATAAATAAATAAAAATTTGTTTTAAAAAGTTTCTGCCCTTGGTTTTTGCCTAACAGTAAAGTTGGTCATAAAATCTAGCATTTAGCTTGTAAAGAATGTACAGCTGTTCTTGTTATTTTATTTCTTTTAAAATGTAATGACTGGTGATTTTATAAATTAAGTTCTGTCGTAGTGTATCTTGATGAAAAGTAGCTTATTTTCCAAGAAACCCGGTACACAATATTGGAAGGAGGCTGCAGTTAGTAGAGGATCTAGGAAACTGTATGATACAGAGCTCTCGCTCGTTTGTTTTCCCAAAGAGAATTTTTTTTTTCTCTTGTAACGAATAATGTAATTTACAACTGCATTTGGATGACTAAGAATTTTTTGATTTATACGGTATTTCAGTACCGTATTTGCTCTGTAAGATAGGTAGGCTTATTACAGTATCCAAGGTTAAGGTGTTAACAGGGTGTTGTTGTGTTGCTGTCCTTTACACCTTAAAGGGATAATTATCAATCCCCGACTACCAGGTAGGAAATTGTTTTGGCAACTGGTATCTTCCCTTTCCGATGTAATTTCCATAGCTTCAAGAAAAATCTACAACTGAGCAGGCGCCACCGAAAATTACCTTAGCGCGCGGTCGCGAGCGTCGATAACACGAGAGCAGACAGAGTTAAATAACGATAAAACCCAGCAGTACTTACAAGCCCCGCCCGTGAAGCAGCACGTGCTGAGCTTTACGCAAAGCTGAGATGAACCTGAAATACTGTCATGAATACGTTCCAAATGGGAAGACGTAAAGAGATGGGTACGCTTAACAAACTAACTTCTTTGGAAGAGTAAAACAAACCCTGTGGTAAGTTAACTTCTAATTATCTGGCACATAATACCTCTATAGTTAAAAACAGAAGTTAACAAATGTTGTTACTGCATCTTTGTTAATAACCGTCGTTAATAACTTGTTGCTGAAAATGTCTTTTAAAACTTAAAACAAATTGTGATTTTGAATATATTAAGTAAATAAAGTATTTAATGCCTTGTGTGTAGAAAACTTAAAAGTAAATTAATGAAGTAGATAATAAATATTAAACAGTGCTAGCCTAAATTAATCGATAAGTGTACAGAAATTATAACTACGGAAATATAACTGTTTCGATTTCATATTTTCAGTCAAAACAGTTTATCTAGTAGTGTATTGCTTTAGCCTTTACTGATCAAACATGTTCGCTCTTTCAGCCGTGGGGGTTATAATGTGACGGTTAATCCCACTATTCGTTGGTAAAAGAGTAGCCCAAGAATTAGAGGTGGGTGGTGATGATTAGCTGCCTTCCATGTAGTCTTACACAGCTAAATTAGGGACGGCTAGCGCAGATAGCACTCGTGTAACTTTGCATGAAATTCAAAACAAACAATACTGACGCCTAAAGTTTAACATCTGAGGAGATATTATGTGCTGATAGGTACTGATAGGAAACGTTTTATTTTTAAGGATTAAGTTTCCCTAGTAAAGATCGTTTCTTTTAATTATGATTCACATGCTCATCAAATGAATAATTTAAGCTGTAAATTTTATAACTGGGGAAACCAGAAATGAAAAACCTTTAATCCACTAAAATCAGTGAAACCAGAATTTTGCTAAAAAAATAATATAAAGATACACAACATATCCGCCCACCATGGCCGGGTGGGTTGAGGCGTTCGACTCGTAATCTGAGGCTCGCGGGTTCGAATTCCCGTCGCATCAAACATATTCGCCCTTTTAGCCGTGGGGGGCATTATAATGTCCCGGTTAATCCCCACTATTCGTTGGTAAAAGAGAAGCCCAAGAGTTGGCGGTGGGTGGTGATGACTAGCTGTCTTCCCTCTAGTCTTATACTGGTAAATTACGGACGGCTAGCATAGATAGCCCTCGAGTAGCTTTGTGCGAAATTAAAAAAACAAAACAAACACAACATATATTTGTACGTGATTTTTTCTTTAGTTTTTTAATTTTGTTTTTTTTAACTGTTTAAGGCAGTTTTCTGAGTGAGTAAAGTCCTTTTGTGACCTATATGGCAAGAACCTCCTAAAAGGCTTAGTGGAAAGTTGTTTTTAATTGGTCAGGGTTGAGATTCTGATCGAGTAAAATCTCTAAGGATTCATCTCTATTACCTGTGACGTAAATATAATTGGATAATATAATTCAACGACTAATATATTTTAGTTTTTTTGTCTCTCTACTGATAGAGTAAAAATTCACTGGTAGGTGACGAATGAAACCTTATAAAGGACAAGTTATTATGAAAGACTTAGCGAAGTTTAACCTAAAAACAAAATAAAATTGAGCAGTGAATTACAAAATATAATCCTTCGAAGACCCGCCTAATACAAGGATTAACTTGTGGTACGTTTTATATGAAGTACTGACTTCATTAAATTCTCTAGATGTAATGAAATGATCAGATTAAATAGGTTCGTTTACACTTTGTAAACCATTGAATGTTAATTATTTCTTACTATTTTCATGCGGCCAGTATTATAAACATACCATCTGTTATCGTAACAATATAACCAATGTTTTTCTGAACATATTTGGCCCGGCATGGCCAAGCGTGTTAAGGCGTGCGACTCGTAATCCGAGGGTCGCGGGTTCGCATCCCAGTCGCGCCAAACATGCTCGCCCTTTCAGCCGTGGGGGCGTTATGATGTGACGATCAATCCCACTATTCGTTGGTAAAAGAGTAGCCCAAGAGTTGGCGGTGGGTGGTGATGACTAGTTGCCTTCCCTCTAGTCTTACACTGCTAAATTAGGGACGGCTATCACAGATAGCCCTCGAGTAGCTTTGTGCGAAATTCCAAAAAAACAAACAAAACAAACAAACTGAACATATTTAGAACATTAACGCAACGCTAGACAAACACAACTTTGTGCGTAGGCGTCCTTAAATATAACTGATAGGCTAGAGTGAAAACTATAACTGTCTGGTTTTTAATTTCGCGCAAAGCTACACGGGAGCTATCTGCGCTAGCCATCCCTAATTTAGCAGTGTAAGAATAGAGGGAAGGCAGATAGTCATCACCATCCACCGCCAGCTGTTGGGCTACTCTTATACCAACGGATAGTGGGATTGACCGTCACATTATAACACCCCCACGCCTGAAAGGGCGAGCATGTTTGATGTGACGGGGATAGCTATAACTGATAAGCTAGAGCAAAAGTTATAACTGATAGAAGTGTGAAAGCTATAACTGATTGGCTAGAGTGAACGTTATAACTGATAGGCTGGAGTGAAACTAATAACTGATAGGCCAGAGTGAAAGATGGCTACTGCCTAACATTCATTGTCATCTTTGGACTACTTTTGTCTCACTGAGTTGTGGGATGTTGCCCTTACTATTATAGCGCACACACATTCCCAAAGTGCACAGCGTGTTTCTGTGAACTGTACAGCGAATCTTTGGATTTACAGTTTGAGAATGTTAACTACTAGACCATGCCTGTTGATTTTGCTTGATTTCTTTGTTTGCTCTAATATTCATTATATTGTTCATAGGTACATTACTATGACCAAATTACGCTTTGTAAAAATTACATTGACTATCTGGTATTATATGTATTTATATGTATACTTTGTATATGTTTTTTATGTTGTTGTTCTGAATTAATCACAAAGCTACACAATGGGCTATCTGTGCTCTGCCCACCACGGGTATCGAAACCCGGTTTTTAGCGTTATAAGTCCACAGACATGCGCTGAGCCACTGAGGGGGCCTTTTTTATGTTTATGTTACTTATGGCATTGCCATACGATTCAGTAGTATAATTATATCACTTATTTTTATGGTCATATATTATTCATTGGTATGTTTATATCCTCTATTTTCATAGTCATATATCATTATATCATTAATTAGTATGCTTATATTTTTTATTTTTAAAGTCATATATCATTATATCATTAATTAGTATGCTTATATCCTTTATTTTTAAAGTCACATATCATACATCGTTAAGTTTAAATACTTATTTATATCATTCACAGGCGTCTTTATGTCCTCACTTACTTTTTCGGCAACATACAACACATTGACGTGTGTGTATATATTTATATATATATTCTTTAATATGATATGACACATTCCTATGTTTATATAATGATTTGTTTTTCTCAGACTGTAAAAGTGCTTTTTGCGTGCGTTTTTCAGTAAAATATTCTCTCTCTTATTTATATTGTTTTAAACTAACTTTTACTTCGAGAAAAATATGTTTCCAGACACCTTTCTTTTCTGACACCTTGCTTATTTCTACCTGTCACTATAAGGATCGATGCTTATTGTAGTCTTGCTTGTAGCATTTCTCCAACGGCTTTATATGAATCCAATAATTTACGGTTGGAATAGTGCGCGAGACGGAAAATGATTTTATAATACTTTGCTGTTCAGTCAGCCCTGATGGTCAAATACGTTCAAACTGTCACTTTGATACTACCGACGACAATCAGAAGGTTATTCTGAATGTGTTTTGATCTTATAATTCGCTTCCGGGAGTGAGATTCGGGTGCTGTAACCAGACTGAGGAGAATGATAAGATACGTAACTGAGGACCGCCTATTGGATCTCGCTGACAGACAATAATGACGTTCTAATCAGCACGCGCTCCTGAAAAAAAAAAGCGAACACTAAATAGATGTGCAGACTGTGTGATTCTTATATGTTGCGATACTTTCATGGACGAAAGTGTTATCGACCAGTGTATGCAGAAGGCAAATAAATATTACTGCCATGCGAAGCGCAAACATAGATTGTTAATTAACTTTGTTTTCACATGCACACGCGAGTGAGGTTTTCGTAGAAAAGTTTACTAAGGCTAAATACTAAACCACCAGGAGGAATACAATCTTCTGTATAAGTACAGTCACGTACCCTTTGATTAACTACGCCACCTGGAGTAACCAACATTTATCTATGACATGCTAGTTAAAATAGTATTAATTACGGGTTGCTGTGTGTTTTGAAACCGACACAAGTGTGTTCGCTCCATATTTTGTAGATAATGCAGAGTGACATTTGGAAATGTTTAAAAATATCGTCGAATAAGTACAAAAAACAAAACAAAAACGTGAACTGTATCATGTCCAAACGGAAAAAAAACACGTGAAAACAAAATCTGTACTGATTCTGACTCGATTTGTTACAAAACAAGTTTCAAAAACATGAAGAAAAAATCTCAGATTAGCACCGCTGTACCAACATACCATGAAATTTCCTGTATTTTGATCGTAACAACACAGCACTTGAGAACATCTTGCAGTATCTTTACAGATGACTTGTGATTAAATTTTAGGGTAGGTATTGTTTTTCTGTAAATCGAGTTTCGATATCTGCTGTGAGAAGAGCATAAATAGCACATTTTGTAGTTTTGCGCAGAAAAACAAACTGAAAACAAATCATTAAATTTTTGTAGATGGCATTTTAAAAAATGTGTTCCAAAATACGGCTAAATACTTCATTGTATAGTTTTTTTTAAGAACTGGCGTGACTGGGCGGTAAAGGATCCTCAATTCGCACTCTGTGGGTTGCGGTTTCGAATCCCCGTTTCACCAAAAATGCTCGTCCTTCCAACCATTGAAACACCTTCCATCATTCGTTGGTAAAAGAGTAGCCCAAGAGTTGGCGATGGGTGTTGATGACTAGCTGCCTTCCTTCTAGTCTTTCACTAGGGACAGCTAGCGCAAATAGCCCTCGTGTAACTATGCGCAGAGTTCATAACAAACGAAACATTTTCCTAAAGATTTGTCGTCTGAGATAAACCATCTGCTGCTGAATAGTTTCCTTTTGGTGTTTAGGGTATAATTTCAAATTCTTGTCTTGAAGAAAGTACAAAGAAACAAGCATAACAACAACAAAAAATGAATGTGTTAAATTCAATGATCGTCAATCCACGTTTTTTCGCCTCTCATAATCCTTCTGTAAACGTGTAAATATCTTATAATGTTCACAAACATTTACCTCTACTGAGGTTCAAACATAATACGTCTTTTCTTACCATGAACATTATTCCATGTACTACGGCTCAGCAGAGCTTAACGGTTTATAACGCAAACATTTGAGATTCGATCCATACAATTATTCCAGTTCATTTTGCATCTTTTTACTTAAAGAAAAACACTTTTTTTTTTTTTTGGTATTCGAAGTTCTTTGTTGTTAAGCGTAAAGCTTCTCCACAGGTATGGTGTCCCGAATTTTAGCGTCATAAGTCCTCAGATTTACCGATGAACCACCAGGAGGCTATTTAAAGTTGTAATTGGAAGTATTGAAAAATGTTAAGTTCTCTGGCAATGATTAAAATACATTAAGAACATGTTTCCATTTCACACTTTTATCCTTCAAGAGTATATCAAGTTAAAATAAGAAACTAGAACAATAGTTTATAATATTTTAGATACAAAGTGATGCCTTTACTAAAGCGTGCTAAGTTGTATTACTTTAAACCTGAATTGGTTTTGTTTTTTAGTTTGTTTTAAATTTCGCGCAAAGCTACACGAGGGTTATCTGCGTTAGGCATTCAGAGGGAAGGTAGCAAGCTAGTCATCACCACCCACCGCTAAATCTCGGGCTACTCTTTTACCAACGAATAGTGGGATTAATCGTAACATAATAACGCCCTCACGGCTTGAAAGTGAGAGCATGTTTGGTGGGACGAGGATTCGAACCTGCAACTCTCAGATTACAAGTCGAGCGCCCTAACCCCCTGCCCATGCTGGGCCCCTGAATTGTTAATGTAATCTTTCAGTAACAGCAAGTTTCCTATATAAACCAAAAACAAAATAAAAAATAGGTAATTCCCATAGTTAATTTAAAATACTTTACATACATTCTTACATATAAATAATATAATTCATTTTTAATTAATTGAGTTACGTCGAAGTGAACGGTATTATCGGCCGTAAATCCATTAATATCTCACGAAGTTCGACCACGTTTTGAGATTTAGGCTACTCCAAAATTCCATATGAAAGCCCAACGATATAAAATCACCTTTTTGGTGAGTTATAATAACAATAATTTCAAATCATAGAACTAGATATCAGTGAAATGTGGACATGTTAACACGACCTTGGTTTTCTCAGTGTGTCATGCTAGTTTAAAATGAAATTAAAGTATATAATAAAAAAAAACTTGAAAGTTTCGAAAGTCATAAATCACAATTATGTATATTTCGTATTCCTTGTTACTTTCTACAAATTACCATGAAGAACAAGTAAAGAACAAGAAATTCTACCACACATCAGTGACCATGGAAAGTGGGAAATCGAAAGAACACGACTAAACTTTTCGTAGTTCTCCCGTGTCCTAGTGGGTAAGCAGTAGTTTTGCAGTCTTTCAACGCTAAAAACCGTGTTTCGATGCAGAGAATAGATAGTCCTTTGTGAGGCTGTTATCTGAACGACAACCACACCAAAATATGTGGTTATAAAGTGTGTATTGCTCAGAGTTGTCCTTTACTAACTACAGTTAACCTTATATATTCCGTATTCTCAACAACTTCTCTACTGAATAATTCAGTCGAATAATTTATTATCGCCTGTTCCGCATAATTTTCAAATCCTACATAAATATATGTTAATTTTTCGATTAAAAACACAAACTCGAAACACCACAAATATCATACAACTTCATGATTTTGAACACTAACAAAATATTTGTGTATACTAATACAACGTATTTTGTATTTCAGTGTAAAAACAAAATCACGGGCCCGGCATGGACAGGTGGTTAAGGCACTAGACTCATAATCTAAGGGTCACGGATTCGAATCCCCGTTACACCAAACATACTCGCCGTTGGAACGTTATAATGTTACGGCTAATCTCACTATTCGTTAGTAAAACAGTAGCCCGAGAGTTGGCGGTGGTTGGTGATGACTAGCTAGCTACCTTCCCTCTAGACGGCTAACGCAGATAACCCTCGTGTAGCTTTGCGCGAAATTTAAATCTGTGGGTGGTGATGACTAGTTGCCTTCCCTATAGTCTTACACTGCTAAATTAGGGACGGCTTACGCAGATAGCCCTCGTGTAGTTTTGCGCGAAATTCAAACAAACAAAATCACTTTTCACGTACATTTACGTAATATTAGCTTATCTGTACAAGTTACTATTTTTCTTCGCGTGAGGATATTTAATAATGTGTGAGATGTTTTTTGTTCCTTTTCTCTATGGATGTTTCCCTTTCTTTTTTTTTCAATTTATACATTGCTTTCCATCTCATTAGAAAAGCAATTTTCATCCACGTAACAAGGATACTAGCTTTTCTATTAAAATGTAAAAACAATATAATTTCAAAACGCCCCACAGGTCAATTAATGTTCAGGAAGATGATTCGTCACGGAAATCAACATAAACTACAGTAATTGGTTGAAAGAGAACAACCAGTATTACAGATCTTAGAACCAGATGCTTACCAATGACATTGAATACGTATAGATGCAACGAAACACCTGACATTTAAGACATGAATAGACGGGAAGGAAACTTCTAAATATGAGGTGTTTCTGTTTAAAATCCGTTATTAAATCCTTCTGTGAATAAACTAAACGCGATCCTCAACGCCATAAGTGTTCAGTTTCTAACAGTCAGTCTTTTCATCACGTCTGATAAAACTATTTTAACATTGTGGTTATACGGTATATGTATATTTTATATTAAGAATATTTGTAGAACATGCCATTAAACTGTTACTATGGGTATCTTGAGAAACCATTGTAAATATTTACACCAGGCTCATTTAGAATGCTGTTTAAAAGCTAAATTTGCCCGAGATTGTTTTGGGATACTTTAAAGAAAATTCCCCTTCTGGTACAGCAGTAAGTCTGGGGATTTACAACGCTAAAATTAGGGGTTCGATTTCCCTCGGTAGGCTTAGCAAATAGCCCGATGTGGCTTTGCTATAACAAAACACTTTAAAAGAAGTTACTTTGGACAATTATTCTTTTATTTTTCGTCGTTATTTTGGTCACTGATACAGTAAAGCATGCTGGGAAAAATAATACAGCTACTGATGAAGTCAACCATTGTAATTAACGATTAACGTGGTTTCAGTACACTTCTTTTTGCAGATTTTTACATGTTGAATTAGCCATTTATTTTAGAAATACAACAATAAATCTAATTTCAAACGAGCTGCCTTGGCATTGTTGTTAATTTTAAACTTATAGCTCACTGTCTTTACGCCACTCCAAATATATTAACTTTTCCATTGTAGTATCTACATTCTGGTAACTTATGACGTCACGTTGTCCAAGTGCCTTGTAACGTTTTTTAAGCAACGTAAACATACAGGTTGACTGTTACTTTTATATGACAGTCTATTACCCTTTCTATGAACTTACTTTATCGTACCATTAAAATAACTGATTACAACCGTGAGGAATATGAAAATATTCTACAAAAAGATTTTAACAAAATATCCTCCAAGAAGAACCTCTGAATAGTATGGGGGAAGAAATATCATTGACACGGAAAAAAGTCTTAAAAATTCCATTTCAACGAATAATTCTACATAAAAAATTCTCTTAAAATGGTTCCATTTTGAGAAACAACTACTCATTAGCTGCAAATTTTACATAAAAATATTCTCTTAAAATGGTTCCATTTTGAGAAAAAACTACACATTAATTGCAAATTTTACATAAAAATATTCTCTTAAAATGGTTCCATTTTGAGAAACAACTACACATTAGTTGCAAATTGTACATAAAAATATTCTCTTAAAATGGTTCCATTTCGAGAAACATCTGCTCATTAGCTGCAAATGTTACACAAAAAAATCTCTTAAAATGGTTCCATTTCGAGAAACAACTACACATTAGTTGCAAATTGTACATAAAAATATTCTCTTAAAATGGTTCCATTTCGAGAAACAACTACACAATAACTGCAGATTCTACATAAAAACTTTTCTTTTCTTTTCTAGATACAACAAATCTTTCGTTGCTGAAGTGAGAGTTAGCCAGGGAGAAACAGTAAAACTTCAACACCCTCTCAACATTTGTTTTTCTGGTGCTTTGTGCTCTTTCCAAACTGTAAATTATTGACTTCTGTGTACTTCTCGTGCAAATTGCTTCCACATTTTCTCGTTGAAACTGGCAAATTCATCTTATTCGAAGTTATCGAATTTTACAGAAATATAAAACCAAGTAAATAAATTTCCGATTCATTTAACTTTAAGTAATTCTTTTCTTTAAAACAAATATAAAAGGGAGATGTCAAGTGTGTATTTTCGAAGCGCAGGATGTAATACAACTGTAAAGTGAAAATGTTTTAACCCAGTAAAGAATAAAGTAGAATACTGCCTAAATGTTGAAATTACTGTAAGGGTTACGCAATTTGAAGGGAGAAAATCAGTAACATAAATTACTTTTTTGTTTTTTTAGAATTTCTCAGACAGGATAAGCGGTGGAAAGAAACAACATCCGAATTGGAATTTTAAAGCTAAACAGCACTCCATGCTCGCGCAGGAAAAAATAGTTAAGTTAGATATAGTCGTCCATAATTTTTGATTTATTAACCAAAGAAGGCAACCATCCTGCAGCATCCGTTACCACGGTGATTTTGACTAATAACAAGGTGTACTGTCATTTCAATGCGCTTAGACCTTGATGTGGCCTTGTGGTTAATGAACCGGATTGCCAATTCTTGGGTCCAAGTCTCGCTTCTAATTACTTTCACATAGTGTTTCGCCATTTAGGACAGTGATTCTAATTATTGGTATTTAGGTCTTTGGGTGGAACTGGGGAGGTCTTGTACAATCTTCACCTCTTCTATTTTCTTCTGTAGTTATTAATATTTTATGTTTGGGGCAAGTGTTAAATGTTGAACGGAACATAGAAGAGGTATTGATTTCACAAATATTCACTGATATGAATTTAAAACCTCTATCAGAGTCATGTTCATTTATGTTCGAACGTCCATCGTTTATACTGGGACATATTCGCGATATAGATAGTCCATATATTCCAATGTGTTTCATGTTGTTGGCTTATTCTAAGTGTATTTACTAAAATACTTTTTTGTTTGTTTGTGAATTTCGCACAGAGCTACACGAGGGTTATCTGCGCTAGCCGTCCATCCCTAACTTAGCAGTGTAAGACTACAAGGACAGCAGCTATTCATCATCACCCACCGCCAACTCTTGGGCTACTCTTTTACCAATGAATAGTGGGATTGACCTTGACATTATATAACGCCCCCACGGCCGAAAGGACAAGTATTCGACGGGGATCCGAACCCGCGACACTCAGATTACGAATCGAACGCCTTAACCCGGCGGGCCAATTTTTTTTAAAGCACTATATAATGTAGAACAAAATTATGAGTTGCATAGGTGGCATATTACTAAACTTATAGTACATATTTAAGGGTGAGAGGTACTTGTTTTCATTATGTATGATAAAGCGATCTCATACACGTAACATTCGTTTTCATCTAGGTTTCTCATAAAGTACGGAGTCCGGTATGGCCAGGCGGTTAGGGCGCTCGACTCGTGACCCGAGGGTCGCAGGTTAGAATCCCCGTTACACCAAACATGCTCGCCCTTTTAGTCGTAGTGGTGTTATAACGCAACGATCAAGCTCACTATTCGTTGGTAAAAGAGCAACCTGAGAGTTGGCGGTGGGTGATGATTCTCAGCTACCATTTCCTCTAGTCTTACACGGCTAAATTAGGGATGGCTAACGCAGATAGCCCTTGTGTAATTTTGCGCAAAATTCAAAAACAAACACGCATACGTAATTACGTGAACGATCTGCTGATAAGTCTGTCATGGAATGGTTGTCGTTTGCGTATTTATTTTGGTATTTAAAGTTTGTTCAGAGAGGGAACTTTATAGGCGCTTGTGAGTATTGTATTTTGTTTCTTTTGCAGTTTAATTTTAATATTCTTTGGTGTGACATTGATTCAGGTTGGACAAACGAATTCTGTGACAGGTCATGTAAGTTGTTAGCATATTTTTAATATGTTAGTTGGTGTGGTTTCCGTGTTATTTCGTAACAGACTTCTAATTTGATTTATTATTTCCCAGATTTTGTTTGAAATTTTCTTATATATGTTTTTGACAGGTTAATTTTCTGTCATGGGTGAGACCCAAAAATTGTGGATACGTTGAAATAGCATTTATATCCCGAGGCAGAGCGTTAAGGATAATAAACATTGATATCACATGTTCGGGAATCCAACGTAAGTAAGTAGTGTGCCTAAAGCGTCACTTTAGCTCTTTTCGGCCGTATAATGTTACTGTTTGATCACAGCAGCGCAAGAGTCGACAGTGTGTGGGCTCTGTTGATTAGCTGCCACGTCATAATCTATCACTTCCAAATTAGGAACGACTAACGCAGATCGTCCACGGTATTCTAAACGCAAAATATTCGACGAAAAACAAATAATAGGACAGAGTTAAATTCTTGACGTTTTAATATAACTTTTCGTCGTGATATAAGGAAGTCGCTCTAGATTACCCGATAGTACAAAAAAGGTTCCAACAGTCATCTAATTATCTGTATGAAGACGGCGCGAACACATGTTATAACGGCCAAGTGGAAAACAGTTGTACTGTGCGAAGACAGAAGATCTCTAGCAACTTGGAACGTAAACAGTTTGGAGAATGACAGTTTCAAATAACAAAACTAGGAAATGCGCTTTGATCACTCACAAACTAATTATTAAGGTTATTCGATAAACGCACCTGAGTACGCTCGGCTGATTAGCTCAACAGCACAGAATTGTTAATTATTCTCTACTTTCTAGTCCAATAGGTTTATTATTATGTCGTCAACACAAGAGGTTGTTTCAGGTCTTCCCTCTCATATGCTGAAAAGTCTGAGAATTAAAGTTTTTCGAAAACAAGATTAATTCATAAACATTGGTCAGTAAATCTCATGCGTTCCCGGTTGGAGATATTTTGATTTATTTCTTGTTTTTCTTTTTTTACAATGTGTAAAATTTATCTGAAAAGTTTATTATTTCTGTTCATTTCACACCACATTATAAGACTCTCCAGTAATATACACTACTGGCCAAAATCTTAAGGGCAATAAACATAAAGAAAAAATATGCATTTTGCGTTTTAGACTCAACCAGTTATTTGAGTAGAGCTTCGAAAGATAAAAATAAGAAAAGTGAAAATAAAAATAAAAACCTTTTTAGCATTTAATAGGGAAAATGTGAACACTATGAAATTAGCCTAAATACTAGCTGGTCAAAAGTTTAATACCATACTGAAACGAAGCGTTAATCGGTAAACACGTAACGAAATTTAGTCATTTGTGTTCAAACATCGGCGTTGTCAACATCTCCCACTGACATCTCCTGTGTTACATTGGGTAAAAGCATGGCAAAGGTTAAAAGTTGACAGAGTTTTAACGTGGCAGAATTGTCGAGCTGCAAAAGCAAGGTCTCTCTCAACGTGTCAAACGCTGGTGAGATTGGGTGTAGTAAAACTGCTGTTGCAAATTTCTTAAAAGACCCTGAGGGATACGGAACGAGAATTTCAAGTGGTCGGCTGAAGAAAATTTCGCCGGCGTTGAGCAGGAGGATTCGACGGGTTATCCGGCAAGACACCAGCCGATTGTTGAACCAAATTAAAGGCCCTTACGGACGCAGAATGCGGCTCAAGAACAATAAGACGACATTTACGAAAGAAAGGCTTTAAAAATCGTAAACGTCTTCAAAGGCCACACCTCCTTCCATACCACGAAACAGCTCGGTTAAACTTTGCTGAGAAGCACCAAACATGGGACGTAGAAAAGTGGACGAAGGTTTTGTTCTCTGATGAGAAAAAATTCAACCTGGATGGTCCAGATGGCTTCCAACGTTACTGGCACGATAAGGATATCCCACCGGAGACATTTTCTACACGACACAGTGGAGGAGGTTCCATCATGATCTGAGGTGCTTTCTCCTTCCATGGAACAGTGGAACTTCAGGTCATACAGAGGCGTCAACAGCAGCTGGCTACATTGGCATGTTGGGGAGAGCAGTTTTATTGACTGAAGGCCCTCGCTTGTGTGGAAATGATGGATCTTTGAGCAGGACAATGCTGCAACCCACAATGTCTACAGGACAAAGGACTTCTGCATGGCGAATAACGTGATTCTTTTGGACCATCCAGCGTGTTCGCCCGAACTTAATCTCATTGAAAATATTTAGGGTTGAATGGCAAGGAAAGTGTATAGAAATGGACGTCAGTTCCAAACAGTGCATGATCATCGTGAAGCCATCTTCACAACTTGGAATAACATTCCAGCCAGCCTTCTGCAAACGCTTATATCAACCATGTCAAAGCGAATGTTTGCAGTTATTCGCAATGACGGCCATGCAACTCACTACTGAGACCTCTTGTTGGGCATTTCATACCTTGTTTAGGACTTAAACTTTTGACAAGCTAGTATTTAGGGTAATTTCATAGTGTTCACATTTTCCCATTAAATGCTAAAAAAAGTTTGTTATTTTTATTTTCCCCTTTCTTATTTTCATCTTTCGAAGCTCTACTCAAATAAGTGGTTGAGTATAACAACGCAAAATGCATATCTTTTCTTAATGTTCAATGGCCTTAAGATTTTGGCCAGTAGTGTACATTTTTTTCTACCTGAAAGTTTTACTCACTCTCGGACAAACACTGGCTTTTCCTACAATGATATAATTACTAGTAAGGATTTCTAAAAGCAAGTAAAGAGAGTTTAACGATATACTAACCATGGTATGTCTGTTTCAACCCGTACTGATAAGACTTTTGTCCAACACAAACGATCTTCAGGTCTGCCTAGACACGATACATATTGACTGTGACAATTTGTGTTAAGAAATTACTTCACACAAACTGTTACGGTTTCAACTGGATAAAGCTGATAAAGTGTAATTAGTCATCGACGTACTCCTGCCACAACACATCAGAATTAGGATAGAATTTTATTAACCTTACGTTATTTATAATTTTAACGCTATGCATTATCAACTGGTTCATGTACCCACTCAATACACTTGGAAAACATAAGATCAAAGGGAACTAAATAACAAGGTAAGATCCGAATCCAGACCCCTATATCACACCCTCGTGATGGTGCATGGCAAGTTTGTATAAGATCAAAGTAGCATGGATAACACATAGGAACACGGGGGGGGGCAGATCATAACCCCCAATTTCTCTCTTCCACGTTACTCCCAAGGGCTTCTAATGGTATATGTCAGTACTGGTGATAATTGTTCCAGTAGTAATCTAGATGTATGATGTGTATGTACATACATGGTCTAATGGATGTATGTAGATACATAGCTTAATGGATGTATATAGACAGATGGCCTAATGGATGTATGTAGACAGATGGTTTAATGAATGTATATAGACAGATGGTATAATGGATGTATGTAGACAGATGGTGTAATGGATGTACATAGACAGATGGTGGAAAACATGTAATAAAAACATTTTCAAAGGCATATTCTTTACTTGGTGAACTGTATGACCCTAAAAAATATTAATTGTTATAGCAAAGGCAGTGAATTTTATTATGAATTTTGGTGTCTTCTCTTTGGAATGCCTTCCTGGTTTTGGTTTTGCTAACTTGTTGAGCGAAAGAAGCGAATCTTAATTTGAAAATTTTCAAAGTTGAAATATGCTGCGGGTTATTGTAGAGTTGTAGCCGAGAATTTCGAATGGTTGAAATTCGGTGATTTAGCTTCAATGTTTCTCCTTGATAACCAGACAAGCATAATTGGGAATTTCATCCAGTTTCATTACATGTCACGATTTCCACCAATCTAATTATATGCTCAAAGTACCACATCTTTCGTTATATACATATAAATGTCTGGAAGAATTTTGAAAACGCAATCTTGCCTGTCGCTGCAGGAAGCGCCGTCGTTTCGTGCAAGTTGTAATAGTAGAGATATCATCGTGACAGACGAAGGCTTTTAGTTTGTATATACTAAATATATTGTACATATCTTATCATAATAATGTGTGGTAACCTGAAATATCCTGTGACATGAGTATGTAGTACATAGAAATATCCAATGTCACGAATGTGTGATATCTAGATTTATCTTAAAATGGGTAACAAAAGACAATTATAGTATGACAGTGAGCTTGTATAATTTTTAAAATATAAATATATCACAAAAACGTACAATATAATCAATTGCTCGAACACAACAGCAACATGATATTTCATTAGTTCCGTGTGTCTCAGCTTATTGATACTGTTGTAAAATATCATTATTGTAATATTTCATTAGTTTCGTGTGTTTCAGCTTATTGATATTGTTGTAAAATATCATTATTGTAATATTTCATTAGTTTCGTATGTTTCAGCTTATTGATATTGTTGTAAAATATCATTATTGTACTGTAACATGTCATTAGTTTCGTGTGTCTCAGCTCACTGATATTGTTGTAAAATATCATTATTGTAATATTTCATTAGTTTCGTGTGTTTCAGCTTATTGATATTGTTGTAAAATATCATTATTGTAATATTTCATTAGTTTCGTATGTTTCAGCTTATTGATATTGTTGTAAAATATCATTGTACTGTAACATGTCATTAGTTCCGTGTGTCTCAGCTCACTGATATTGTTGTAAAATATCATTATTGTAATATTTCATTAGTTTCGTGTGTTTCAGCTTATTGATATTGTTGTAAAATATCATTATTGTAATATTTCATTAGTTTCGTATGTTTCAGCTTATTGATATTGTTGTAAAATATCATTATTGTACTGTAACATGTCATTAGTTCCGTGTGTCTCAGCTCACTGATATTGTTGTAAAATAAAATTATTGTTTTGTAATATTTCATTAGTTTCGTGTGTATTATAGCTCGCTAATTTTATTGTATTGTATGGCTTCCAGCTCTTTGGTGAGAATGAACGTGGTCAGATTCGGCACCAGTACCACCAGTAACGCCACATCTACTAGTCAGCAGAGTTCATGTCATCCAGCTCAGACCACAGAGGCGACAGCTCTTTTCATCATAGCCGTGCTTGGTGTAGGGACTAACGCCTTCTTAATGATGCTAATAATGTTTAAGCGACCCCTAAGAAGGTCAGTTTCTTTTAAAGAGTTTATATAAGTCCTACCTGTTCTGTAAGTAGCTTCTCGGTTCTTAAAAATAGTCCTTTAACATATCGGCATCATTCAGAAGAAAAATAGAACCATTAATGGATTTACTGTTTGGTATAACCGGTTTCCAATCAGTCCGATGCCACGAATTATTCTTCAGACTTTAAGATGTGAGTGCATTATAAGAGTGACAGTTAATCTCTTTGCGTGGATAGTGGACGGTGGAACACTCTGATCAAAAGTTCAAAACTAGCAAACAACCTGAGGAGTTTTAGCACAAAATTAAATAGCATATATTAGTAAATCATTCACAATATTTAAAATTTCATTTTAAAATATATATTTATTAGAAGGCCCACGTAATAACAATATAATGTTACAGGTCATTAATTTATCAATAATAATAAATATATTAAATGAACTAACAGTCATATAAAAATATTTACAGGAAGTCCACATAATAACAATATAATTTGACAGGTCGCTAACTTATAAATGATAATGAATATATTAAATGAGCTAACAGTCGCATTAAAAAACATTACAGAAGATGTGTGTATATAATACTACGAACTTTCAAATTACAAAGTAGCGGCGATATACCTTCGGAATAACTTTTGTAGCGAGAATAAAGTGGTGTGAAGGGAACAGAACATGTGACTTTTATAGGTTATCGGTTGATGACTAAGTAAGGCTTTCTCACGAACAGAAAACAAAACAGATTTAGAGAAAGCTTTTATTTTCTACCGTTTATCTTATTTGTACAGTTCAAAGTTAGCTAATGTGTATCTCCTTTTGTACATCTGATCTTTTGGGCTTGTCTAGAAAGGTTTCCTCTGTTTCACCAAACGCACACAAAAATGTTTTCCTTACAAGAAAGCCGACTCCACTTAATCACGAGTAAAAAAATATAAAGAAAAAATCTTAGATTGAAAATCTAACGTTGCTTGCTTTTCTGAGCAACGTCGGAAAAAAGGCTTCCCTGGTAACGAATTCGACAACTGTTTACCAAATTTTGTCGGGCCACCACGACGAGGTGGTTAGGACGATCGACTCGTAATAGGAAGTTCGCAGGTTCGAATCTCATTACAGCAAACATGTTCGCCATTTCAGCCGTGGGGGCGTTAAAATGTGGCCTGCCAATCCGGCTATTCTTTGGTAAAAGAGTAGTACAAGAGCTGGTTATGGGTAGTAATGACTAACTGCTTTCCCTCTAGTCTTACACTGCTAAATCAGGGACGCCTAGCGCAGATATCCCTCGTGTAGCTTTCCGCGAAATTAAAAAAAACAAATAAAATTTTGTCTGTTATTCAGGAAATGACCCACAAGAAGAATAACGAAGTGTGTTTTATTGGTAAATGTTGCAGCTGAATGTTTTACAAATTTACCTTGTTAATAAGCTATTCTTTCTTCGATTTTGAAAAAATAGATGGCGTTTGCTCATGAGACTTATTTAAGTCATTGTATTTATTTAATTACCTGAAAACATAGACATTTCATATCTTTTTTTTTTAACATCAGTCATCAGAAAACGGTGAGCCTTCTGAATGTACGCGTCAGTTATTGTTGGATTACGCCCGAAAACGCTGATAATAGCGAGAGTATTCATCTGCCTAAGTATTACAAGTAACTTCTATACATTTATAATAAGTATGTTTATTTGTTGTTAAACACAATGGGCTATCTGTGCTGTGTCAACCACGGATATCGAGACCCAGGTTTTAGCGTTGTAAGCCGTCAGACTTAGTGCCGTGCCATAGGAAGGCACTATATAATATAAGGTACAAACGCAAGAAACGTTAACTGTGCTTTTTTATGTACATGAACTCAAAACTATAGCTGTGTATTTTAGGCTTAACTGTTCTACGAATCCACTGTTGTCGCCGCTATTGTTTTTAAGCTTCTAACAAATTTTGCATCCTGAAAAGGTTACTAGAATACAAGAAGTTTGTACGCAAGTAAAACATTCATTTTCTTCGAAATAAATAATTTTGAGCAAGTAGTTAGATATTATAAAATGTAAGTCATTCTGTTTCGGAGCAAAATGTTTCCGAAGTTAATACTAGAAATCATTACATCTGATTAACTGAAATAAATAAAAAGTGTTCAAAAGACCTTGTTCATGAGATTTCTCGAATTACATTCAATAAAGAAATGTTAAACAGGAATCTGAAATTTGAATAGAGCACAGTATCTGGTACACTTATGAAAACGGTAAAACAAAAGGGTATTGAAAACAAGTGTTTCTGGGTATGTTCTTTACTACACATACGACAGTCTAGTAAATATTTTTCCAGCTCTTTTGCTCTAAATGAATACAGGTGTGAATGTTACCTAGAGAGCAACAAGATACACATTAACGTAAAGTAGTCTTAATAGACTGCCGGAAATTCGTTAGGAAAAGGAAGTAACTGAGGCTGAAATTAACAGAGAACCATAAACATTTTACAGTGAAAACCGGTTTCGAAGTCTTTGGTAACAACTAACGACAATATGTTCGACGGTGAAGAAGTGAAAAGTATCAATGTACAACGTTTAGAGTGAAGCATCGTTGGCAACCTGACTGCTGATAAGTGCAGGCAGATTTCGATCCACCATGCCACTTCCTCAGCAACACGACTCACCTGGCGAGGATTTATGTTCCAGAATAACAATGATCCCAAGCACACAGTACCTAGGGTGAAACGACATTTTGACGAGGCCGATAGAATTTTCTGGTTTGTCCTGCACAAAGTTCAAGTCTGCACATTACTAAAAAAGCTGTATGGACTTATATAAATCCCCAGAAGGTCAAAGGGCGACAACACACTTGTTTGAATTGTAGAGATTTATACAGGTCATCTATATAACAATATTCCACAATCGTACATTGATAAACTTTACGGTTGCAGGAAACAAAACTTACAACAGAGATTTGTTTGTTTTATTGTTAAGTACAAATCTATACAATGAACAATATGCTGTGTCTATTGCGGGTATCGAAACCCCATTTTTAGCATTATAAGCCTTTAGACTTTACTGAAGAGCATGAAGTTAATCTCAGGTCTAAAAATACTAGTGCCTCGTACTAATGTTTTTTGCCTTGTATTTTCTGTAATAATGTTTGTGCTGTTAATACATTCAGCACTTAATTATTTTTATTGTTTATGCCTTCTGTATGTGTATCAATTCACCACTTGTACGTCACCATAATTATTTCCATTACTATATATAAGAAATAACATACTTAAAAGTAACGTTCATGAAATTAGATCAAGAATTTGGGTTTATAGTTTAATAGTAATACATTCATTTACATACATTTATATAATGACATGTAAATTGTCAAAGAATGTAAG
The DNA here is from genome assembly GCF_004210375.1 of Tachypleus tridentatus. Classification (NCBI taxonomy): domain Eukaryota; kingdom Metazoa; phylum Arthropoda; class Merostomata; order Xiphosura; family Limulidae; genus Tachypleus; species Tachypleus tridentatus. The sequence continues at coordinate 136,181,861 of NC_134832.1, read as the reverse complement.
TTTGAAATGAAATCTTAATTAAAACTAATAACTTAGTAATTTTATTAATTTTAATTGATCTGTTTGGAAGAGATATGAAACTTCTGTGAGTTACCTCGATCAAAAAGTGAAACATTTTTTTCCTTTTTGTAGTTTGGGACTAATTTTTGAAAGTAATTTGTTATGATGTATATAAAATAAACATAAGCCTTAATCATATACAACTCTTTATTTTCAGATGTATCTCGTCAAAACCAAGCACCAAGACGTTTCGTTTCTGATTAACATATTTGCATAATAAGTTCATTAAACAACGAATATCTCATAAATATTTATCAAATATCTAAATGGATAGAAATTTAGTAAAAATAACGCTTTCTTCTACTGGTGAAAATAGAAAGACAGCGGGAAATTAGCAAGCGGGTTAAAAAAATAAGATGTTTCCAAAAAGTGTTCTCTGTTTAATGTAATTTGTGGCATTTTACGAAACGCGTTCCAAGGTTGGTCATTTGAAGATCAAATTTTTCTATAGGAAGCGAAATTACAATAATTTTTTAAAGAAATGTCCATGGCGCCCATAGAACTCCTCTCTTTTAGAGTCTTATGAATAAAACAGAAGGCTGGTAAATAGCAAATAATAGCACGCGAAGTTAGTACCGCACACGGTACTCATTTACTGGAGAAGCGAAAGTAAATACAAAATGGCGAATGCACGGAAAGATAAAATGTGTGTTAATGAATCGAAGGTTCATAAACACAAAATATATAACGATAAATAGCAAACAGACACACATGAATCAAACAGAAATTGCGATTTAAAAACACTTCTGGATATCTGACGCTTGTCGGAATATGAACAAACACAAAATCCAGAGAGTAATATTTGAGTAGGAACTAGTTGTGTGAATTGGCTAGAAATAAAGGGATTTTCATTGTTGTTTTCTAATGAACAGACAGCTACGTACCAACTGGAAAATACAATTGAAAACAACAACAACAAGGAAATTACTTCCGGATATCTGACATTTATTGGAACAGGAACAAACATAAATCCTCATGTTCACAGTGACCTAACATGTAATCAGTCATGTGGAATGGTTTTTCTATTGTTGTTTACAAAGAAACAGAGAACATTCCAGCAGAATGTTAGCTCTGAATGATGATAAGCTTCTTTGATTGTGCGGTAGAGGTCGCAATATTCGGATTCCAGATGCAGATACTAGCAGTATCAACGTTTGTATATGAATCAGCTATCAAATAACAAGTCAGTATGGAGTGTTTTTCTAACTTTCTTGAATGTTACGTTTATTTATGTATGACAGAGAAAATGATAGATGGCGCAGTTAGACATTTTGGTTCACACTGCACACTGCAACTTCAAGAAGCGCGTGTTTCTTTGTGTTAATTTAAAATGAAATGTGGAAACAATGCCAGCAGCATGAGCCGACTTTTAATAAGGTTTTCTAATTTCTTTCGTGAAAAATAAGCGTCAGGAGAAAGGAATATGAAAGGTTTTCAGTGATGGGCAAGTTGAGTTGTAGTCTTTTACATTACTGAGTCGCAACACGTGGAACGAGATCAGTGTTAAAAATATTAAGACAGGTTAATGAAAGCGAGATTTTTATGGATAAACCCCAGAGAGTGAGTTTGAAGAGTAATAATCTCCTTCACGTTCCATACACGCGCGCGCCCACAAGTTGAAAGCTTTCTTTCTGAATCAGCACAGATCAGTGGTTGTACAGATATCGACTTTACGAAATGAGTAGGATGTTATTCGTTTGTAGATGGTCGGTAGTCAACCTAAAGTTCTGAGATGACTGAAGTCGAGAAATGTAATCCACCTTGGAAGATAATTACATCAGCAGACCGCCCACTGAAAACACGACGAGTTCTGTTTGTGGTTAATTGGACGCCATTAATCAACAGAGATATGTACTACACATGATGGACGATAAAAACTATTAGAGACACTGCGATCAATAGCAAAACTCGTAAAACTCGCTATTGTTAAATACTGAAAAGAAAAATCGTTGCATCCTCTAGAATTGTACTCAAGACTCATAGTCGAAGCAGTCAGTGCTTGGTAAAACCTTATGATTACAGAATTGAAGAGAACTATAGTTTTACTAATATTTTATTTATTACTACCATGTTTTCGCTATGGTAGTAAATATTTGTGATACGTACAATCTTCTTTAACTCAGTATGTTTCAAGTAGAGATGCGATGCTTCCAACAATGGTCAAGATGCATTAGAGCCTAGCGTGCTTAGAATATTACCGGGTTACTTAAGGTCGAGTTGACGTGCTCGAATTAGTGGTCAAGATGCAATAAGTGTCCAATATGCAGCTATAGTATAGTATATATGGTCTCGCTGATGTGCTTAAAGCAGTGCCTAATTCGCTGAAGGTGTTAGCTCTTGATCCGAATTTTAATAAAGCTCGTCTCGAAACTCATTCATTTTTTCCCGTTACTGAAACATTTTGCAAAGGCGATCTCTTTCTTTTCTTATTTCCATGCTTCTGATTATTGTTTTCATTGAAATATCTAAGTTTCTGCTCATATTTACACCGAAAATAGAATCGAATCTCATCAAAATTGGTAAACGCGTCAATCAGTTTGACGATACACCAAAATCAGTTTTCTCAGTGGCACGGTAGTATCACATCTGTGGACTTACAACGTTAGAAACCCAGCAGTCTACCGCTTAGACAGCGGTAAGTCTTCGGACTAACAACACTAAAATCAGGGGTTCGATTCTCCTCGGTGGATTCATCAGACAGCCCGATGTGGCCTTGCTATAAGAAACACACACAGAAACCAAGCAGAACACGTAGCCTATTGTGTATCTTTGAGCTTAGTTTCAAAGAAACAAAACAACACTCAGTTTTCCGTCATCCTTTGTATTCTTTAGATGTTACTCTAAACAATAAACAGTCGTAAATGAAACATTAGTACAAATAAGGGGATGTGTACCTTAACATCGTATTTTATGGATTTTAACATGGTTAAGAGGTGGATTCAGGGTTAAAAATACAAGAAAATTATTTTACAAAGAAATATTTATTTTCTCACGTGTGTGTTTCTTTAATTTAAAACTAATAAAGTTTAGAGTTATACGTTTTAAATAGTGGCAAGCGATATGTCTGGGGACTTACAACGTTTAAAACCGGGTTTCGATAGCCCTCATGGGCAGAGCACAGATCGCCCTTTGTGTAGCTTTATATTTAATTACAAACAAAAATAATGCTTTCTTCCTGCTAAAGTGGCCTCGGCATGGCCAGGTGGGTTAAGGCAATCCGAGGGTCGCGGGTTCAAGTTCCCGCAACACCAAACATGTTCGCCCTTTCAACCACGGGGGTGTTATAAAGTTAGGTCAATCCCACTATTCGTTGGTAAAAGAGTAGCCCAAGAACTGGCGGTGTGTATTGATGACTAGCTGCCTTCCCTTTGCTAAATTTGGGACAGCTAGCGCAGATAGCCCTCGTGTAGGTTTCCCCGAATTTCAAAAAACACATAAAAAACCTCCTAAAGAGGATAAGCCTACCTGTTAAATGAAGTATATCTTTGAATATTTAACCTTGAAAATGTTAAAGAAATTATCATCAAACATGTTTTCCTTATGTTACTGCCAAATTATGAACGATTACAAAATTCTAGATTAATTGCAAAACGATTTAATTAGAAGTTATAATGATTTAACCCAGAAATTATACGACCGAATAAGAAAAACAGGTTTCAATAAAAGATAAGAAGATTACTTCATCTAGTAAAGACAAATATGAGTGTACTATGTACTTCTATCTTGTTTTCCACCACTTGTCTCGTATTTTTCGCTTTAGTTTGTTTAGTGTTAAGCACAAAGCTACAACAGGGACTATTTGTGCTGTATCAACCACGAGTATCGAAACCCTGTTTTTCGTGTTATAAGTTCGCAGACATACTGCCGAGCCCGTGGAAAATTTTCGCTTTAAAATAAAAACATTTCTTCGAATATTAAAAAAAAAATGTTTTATATCGATTATTTCCCCATAACATACGCAGTCAATTACATAAAAATCCAACAAGCTAGTTAACTTTATAGCTGAAACTGTTCCAGGGGAAAAGATCTTAAGGTGGCAAAAAACTCCTAACATTTCCAAATGCAAGAAATATAATAAAAATAAATAATTAAATATAGATAACGAGAAGAATAGAGATGAAAGTGTTATAAATATATTTAATTGTTTCCTGGGATCAGTTATTGTCGTAGTGCCGAATCGAAAGGTGAATGCTAGTGTGGATCCTCTGTAAAATGTCGAAGATAGGCCTTAAAGAATTTCTCTTCAAAAACATTACGACCTATTTAAGACCCGCCACAAGTATTTTCCTCAGTATGATTGCCGAACATTTCATCTTTGTCTCCATTCCATCAGCAAGCAACTCTTAAAATATTGACCATTTTATTTCTCACTGCTAATTTGCCAGTGAGAGTGACCAGCAAAAAATCAATGGAAAGGGTCAAGAAGTAGATTTAGAAAGATTTTAAATTTTAAAATGTTTTGTGTTCTTATTGGGAATAAGCTCCCTCTCTCTCGCTCTCTAATATCTACTTATTTGGATACATCTCTCTTTTTGAAAATTCCAGATCTGCTCCCGTATTGGTTAATTGGTAATAAGCTACTAAATTTCTTGGTAAAATAAATAACACGTATTGTACAAGAAAATATAAAACATTTTTTTTACCACTTGGAAATATGAGATGGATAATAAATTAGCTGTAGCTGGTGTGATTAAAACATATAAATTGTAAATCCTCTGATGGCTCAACGTTTATATTAATATATTATTTCGAACTTATTTTGAATTTCGCGCAAAGTTACACGAAGGATATCTGCTCTAGACCTCCCTAATTTAGCAGAGAAAGACTAGAGGGAAGGTAGCTAGTAATCACCACTCGCCACAAATTCTTGAGCGACTCTTTAATCAAAGAATAGTGGGATTGACCTTGGCATTATAACGCCACCATGGCTGAAAGTGTTGACATATTTAGTGGGACGGGGATTCGAACCCGCGACCCTCCAATTGCGAGTCGATGGCCTTAATCATCTGTCTATGGCGGGCTTATTTCGAACTTCGTTGTACATTAGCTTGGCTAATGCATTTGGTATTTTCGATCTGAACGGTACGTTATACGATACACCAACCATATTAAATTATTATAATTAAAAACAGCTGACAAGACGGAAGACAGCCAAGTAGCAGTTCTCGCTGCACGGCTACTCTTTAGAAAATAGTGGGATTAACTGTCACAATGATAACGCTGTTACTACTGAAAGAGTGGAGCGTGTTCACAGGTATGTGGAGACTCGAACCTTGGACCCCAGACGAGACGCTAATCACTTGATCAACTAAGTGTAATCTAAATCAATAAAAAGTAAGCCATAAATTCAATAATAGTTAATCATTTTATTAATAGTTTTGATAAAAATATTCATTTTCCATATATAATTGTCATTAATCCTATTAATTCATTTTCACCGTGTCCTTATCCTGTTTCCTACAGGAGGAAGCACTATTCTAATTAATGTATCGCTCGCTATGCATTTTAAAAGCTTTTTCGTTAATTACGTAACACAAGCAATTAGCCCGAATTCGAATCGTGATGTATCCTTTGGGAGGGTGAATCCAATCACTTTAAAACTTAATTTCTGAGTTTTAAAAGAAGCTTTTTATATTGAAAAAACGATAACGTAGACTTAAATTGTCATTGTTACGTTTTGTAGAAAATAAAAGTGACACCGTGAAATATTAAAGTAATATATATGATTAAAATAAATATGGGGACAAACATAGCGAAAAAGATCAGCACTGGTGCAAAGAATAAAATATGGTTTGTATAACTTTTTCACGAAGTCTGTCTTTGAATATTTTTGTAGTTATTGAAATGTCTGTTCATGTTATATCAGAATATTTGCATTAGTTAATCATAAGTTATAGTTGAGAACAAAAATATATTTTTATTTATTATATTATATAAAACAAAAGTACGAATATGTAAATATTTGAAAGAATTCTGAAACAAAGTATTTACTAATTATCTTTTTATTTAATTATTTAGATTTAATGTTATAATTTTTGCTTGTTTTGATATTCGCGCAAAGCTGTTCGAGGGCTATCTGCGCTAGCCGTCCCTAATTTAAAAGTGTAAGACTAAAGGGAAGGCAGCTAGTCATCACCACCCACCGCCAACTCTTGGGCTACTCTTTTACCAACGAATAGTGGGATTGGTCGTTACATTATAATGTTTTCACGCCTGAAAGGGCGAGCATGTAACAGGTAGCCGAACACCTTAACCCACCTGGCTATGCTGGGCCTAAATGTTATAATAAATAATTAATTAAATGTTCGCATCTTATAAATTTTTAGTGCAAGGTTACATTTTAATTAAATCGGAGAAATTATATTAGAATGTCCAACTCCTTTTGCCCCCCAGTGGATCTACAATGCTACAAGCCAGGTTTCGTTACCCGTGGTGGGCAGAGCACAGAGAGCCCATTGTGTAGTTTTGTGCTTAACTTCAAACAAACAAATCAATTTTTTTTGAGATAGAATTTTTCATAAAGCCCCAATTCCCAAGCATTTCAATGTTTCATTAAACTTCTTTATTTCTCTCAGATTCGGAAAAAAATATTATAATCTACCTTGATTATACCTTTCAAGAATGTAAGTGTATAGTTCTGAAATGTTATTAATGTTTCACTTGTTTTCTGTTTCTTTATACTTTTTAACTTTTGTTCTAAACCCACAATTACCTGACTAACAATTAACAATGACACAACTAGTAAATTTCTGATCAATCAAGAATATCGTAATGTTGGGTAAAATTGTTATATTACTTTTAATTGTCTTTTTATTCAAAGTGTTTAAATATATTTTTGCCCAATGAACCAAAGCAGAAACAGATCCGTAACAAATTCATACCCTACAGTTTTGAAATTTACTCCAAGTAAAAAGTCCGGCATGGCCAGGTGGTTAGGATGTTCTACCAATAATCTGAAGGTCGTAGGTTAGAATCCCCGTCGCACCAAACATGCTCGCCATTTCAACCGTGTGGGCGTTATAATGTGACAGTCACTCCCACTATTCGTCGGTAAAAGAGAAGCCCAAGAGTTGACGGTGGGTGGTGACGACTAGCTGCCTTCCCTCTAGTCTTACACTGCTAAATTAAGGACGGCTAGCGCAGCTAACCCTCGTGTAACTTTGCGCGAAATTAAAACAAACAATTCCAGGTAAACCAGTATAAATAATTGTTTGTATTCAAAACTTAGAATTCCGCCCGATTTTCGTTTGGTAAAAATAAATCATTGATAACTGAAATAATTATTCAGTAGTATAAAAGCTTCCACATTATTTATTGAAGCTGAATGTAAAATAGAACAGTAATGTATAAACATTTACACTTGTCTTTCCAGATGGTCCCAAGGGCTGTTGTTCCACCAGGGTCTGGTAGACTGTGCCCGGGCAAGCCTCCTGGTCCCTTTAGCTGTCAGCGTTATGATGTGCCAAAGTTTAGCTAAATGTTCAGTGTTAGAGACAGCCTTTTTACTGTTGGTCACTGTATCTACTGTCAACCTCTTAACTTCTGTCATCAATGACGCACCCTTGGTTCCTGATCTAAGCCAACCATTGTTGGAGAACAATCAAAACAATGTAGAATCTCGTGGAATTCCTCTAGATAGTCGCCAATGTATAGCTTTTGGATTTTTCATCATCTGGTTTGCCAGTATCACTATTAACCTCGGCCCCACATTCCTCAGTGGCGCCCTTTCAGGTGGCCGAGAGTCAGGACAAGGAGATGTTTGTCCCATGGTGTATGGACCCGTTCGCCACTATGTCCTGAACGTACTATGGGTGTCTGTCAACATGCTATGTATCTTACTGACCGCTGTGCACCTGCGGAAGATGCATCGGGACTTAACCAAGTCAAATCTCGAGGCCATCAGAGTAGCAAGTCTGGTGACCACTATGATCTCAGTGCAGTCAGAGCGTGAGACGGGAGAGCACGAACACATACAGAACTATATACATAGGCTGGAACGTGAAGGACTCCATCGTGTGAAGATGTTTGTTGTCCTCCTCGTGGCTTACGTTATCTTCTGGGGTCCTCTCTTCGCTATTACACTCGCCCAGCCAGGAATGGACACGGCCTCTTTAACGTACCAAGTCAGCTTACACGTAGCTTTTGTGCATGCGTTTGTAAACCCAACCTTGCTGTTGATGTTAAACAGAGAATTGCGCCAAGCTGCATCAGATCTACTGTGTTGTCGGTGTTGCCTTGTCAGTGAAAATAGTATTCCCCACTACCGAGCAACATCCCTACATCTGAACCATGGGTACATGTAAGTTGTTGCTTGATTAGTATGTAGTGTTTGTGAGTAGATCAATGGCACATTTAAGTTGTTGTAGTAGCTAAGATTGGTGAGTGGATCGCAGGTACATTAAGTTGTAGTAGTATTATCTGGAGTTTGTGAGTAGATCCCGGATACGTGTAAGTTGTTGCTTTATAAGTAAGTAGTGTTTGTGAGTAGATCGTGGGTGCACGTAAGTTGTTGCTTTATAAGTAAGTAGTGTTTGTGAGTAGATCGTGGGTGCACGTAAGTTGTTGTATTAGTAGCTGAGGTTGGTAAATAACGTTTCTCAGCTTGTCACAAGTTAGTATATGTATATATACTGTTGGCTGTAACACGAGAACAATGTATAACAGTAGTTAGTGAGTTGATTTGTAAGTTCATTTGTCCAAGAGTAACATCAAATAGAAAATGATTATATGGAATTTTTATTTGTATTTTAAGGTAATAATCTTGTTATTTTCTATCCAAGAGAAAGATAACTGATAGAAGACTTTTATTCTTGTAATGGTGGAGGAAGAAGTTGGGTAGATTTAATTTGTGTAAATAAATAATGTATTTGGTATGAATGACTGTTGAATTGTCCATTAGCATATACAAATAGTCGTGGTATTGAAAGCGGAGATCTGAATACGCTAAAGATATGTAAATAAATTTGTTTTCGTTGCAGGGAAGAATTTTTGGCAGTGGACAAGTATATACAAGTTATTTTTATAACTGGAGGGAGAGATGTCTATATAAAGACAACAGATAAATCTAAATACCTTTTATTGTAGCAGAAAGGGTGTTTGTGTGTTTTCTTATATAGTAAAGCCACATCGGGCTATATGCTGTGCCCACTGAATGGAATCGAACCCCTGATTTTAGCATTGTAAATTCGAAGACTTATTTCTGTCCCAGCGGGGTACGTACCAGAAAGGACTGTTAGGTTTACATACAGGTATATGCAAACTATAATTGTACTTATAGGAAGAATGTTGGGTGGATATAAATGTGGTTATGTGAGTGATGGTTGTAATGGTTGAGAAAGAAGATGGAACAAATCAGTGGTAGATATACCAGACAACCTGCTATTGGTAGAAGGTTGTTTGTTTGTTCTTTTGAGCCGAGGAACATATGATTTTATCCGTTTTATCACTTTAGAAAATATGATTTTATCCATTTTATCACTTTAGAAAATAAAACCCGTATAATCACAAGGTAATACAGTGAAGAATATGGAGTCCCAGAATCTTTGGTATATGATTTCTGTTTTGATTTTGACTTCCTTCTTTAAGCAATGCTATTTACAAATCGTTGTTATACAACACTGTTTAGGAAGGGCTTTGATCCGAAGCGTATAAACAGGTTAATAACATTTGCCAACTATTGTTTGGGTTTGTCTTTCTATTAATCTTTTCTCTCTCTCTCTTTTTTTCGTCGGGTACAAATTATTTTTCGTTTTCTAAAGCAGATATTGATAACGTACAATTGTAAGATGCTTCTATATTTTAGAGAGAACTGTCTGATAGTTTCTGGGAGTTGGGAAGGTATTATTATTGAATATGGGATTTTCAGCCCGTTTCATTCAAGTTAATTCAGTTTTTTGAATAATGCTAGCACGTTTCGTTGAATTTGTTATTCGATAATATACGACGGACCAAGTTGTGAGCAATTGTTGGGACGGGGTGTTAGAATTGCAAATGGTATTATTATCGTCTTTATTGTGTCTAGTAGTATCTTTCACAACATTTCGACCAGTGCATTCTCCAAGAAAAATAGTCTCAATAATTCCATAAAACTATATCAGATTGGTACAAACCCGAAACAGTTTCCAACTGGTGAAAGTGAACCAAGTATTTAATGATTGTATGTGTATGTTATAGATTTCTTTTATTCTTCATCAGAGATCGCCCGACATGGCCAGATGCTTAGGGTGTTCGACTGGAAATCTGAAGGTCGTGGGTTCGAATCCCCGTCACACCAAACATGCTCGCCCTTTCAGCCGTGGGGGGCGTTATAGTATGACGGTTAATCTCACTATTCGTTGGCAAAAGAGTAGCCCAAGAGTTGGCGGTGGGCGGTAATGACAGGTTGCCTTCCCTCTAGTCTTACACTGCAAAAGTAGGGACGGCTAGCACAGATAACCCTTGTGTAGCTTTGCGCGAAATTCAAAACAAAACAATCACCAAAGGTGAAATTAGAAAAACCAAAATGTGACGTAAAGGCCTAATGTGTTCTTTCATTGGCTTACCCTCTACTGTGAACTGCAGTTTTGCCTATTTAAAGCTCATCAGCACAGCTTGGATCAGTAAACAACAACAAGAATGTAACCATCGTTTCATTCTATCCGAGGGAGTACTGGAAGGGGGGGGTATCGTTAGAGGGTTACAGGTACAGATATTTATTAATATCTGATTTCAGTAAATTATTTTTGTATTTATGAAAAGGGATAATGTATAGTGTGTGTGTGTGTTTTCTTATAACAAAGCCACATCGGGCTATCTGCCAAGCCTACCCAGGGGAATCGAACCCTTGATTGTAGCGTTGTAAATCCGGAGACATACCGCTGTACTAACGGGGGACCGGTAATGTATGACCAAGCATGTGCACAAGCTCATGATTCAGAATAAATAATACGCGATGGATATATGAAAGTGAATTTTGTATTTGTAAGAAAGGAGTTGTATATACTACAGTCAATGAACATGCAACACGCCATTAAGGGCAGAGCTTTTCACTCTTTTTAATCTTCGTACAATTTGTAACCAAAATATGTCTTGCAATAATGGACTCCTTGATAATACAGATTAAGGGTAGTGTCTTAAGTCTTGTTCTCTGTATTGGTACTCAATAAAGCAGGCGATTATATTTGTACACCTGTACGTTTCCACTAGAAGGATGACCAATACTGAAGCTCTTGCGACGATTATTGTATCAGCTTCAAACCATATACTGTGCCTTAAGTTTTCATGGATTCAAAGTGTAGTCTTATTACCCTAAGGAATTCTCGATATAAACACTGTAGGATACCTATGCTTATTTATTTTACATCATGTTCTCGGAGCAGGGGTAAAGTTGGCTTATTTCTTTGTATGTGCTTTGTTGCTCTGGAGAGTATCGTATTATGGTGTCACGTAAACAGACCAATGACACAAGCGGTAATTTGTTGCTTTATTACTTCAGTCTTTGACAGTAAAATAAACATAGAAAATAAATGTTAAACGTTTAGTTATTCAAACTCTGAAAAGGAGTACCTTGAAACTTCGTGACCAATAATAAAGACAAAAAAATCACTTCTGATCCATCCCATAAGACCTCCTGTTGACAACACTTTATGTCATGCCAACGTGCAACTCATGAACATGCATGTCTTGCAGACACCAAACAAAATGGAGGAACTTAAAAATTCAGATATTTAGTACGGTCGATATGGAATCCAGCTTCGTGCCCCCTAGTGACACAGCGGGTATGTCTACGGACTTAGACTGCTAGATACCGAGTTTCGATACCCGTAGTGGGTAGAACACAGATAGACCTTTGTGTAGCATTGTGCTTAAAAACAAATAACAACTAGTTTCGTGTAACTATTTTTTTTTATATTAAGGACACCTTGCTAAACACAATTTATTTTATATTTACAAAAAAGAAATGTTGGGTATACCACGGAAGTAAGTGAAAGTATGTATCTCAGAACGGCGGGTATGGGCATTAATAATTTTATTGATAAGGAGAGAACAAAGTTTCGACCAGGTTAAGAAAGATGACCTGGGAAGGTCGAAACGTTGTTCTCTCCTTATCAATAAAAGTGTTAATACTCATACCAGCTGTTCTGAGATACATTTTTATTTCAAGTGGGTTTCTCGTCATCAAGGATAGGTGAAAGTATTCTTGCATCCGTGGAAAGATGTTTTGGAATAGTGGAATTGACCGATACTTATAATGCCCCCACGGCTGGAAAGGGCAGCATGTTTGGTGTGACGGGTTTTCGATCCCGCGACCCTCAGATTACGTGTCGAATGCCTTAAGGTGGTTGGTTACCTGGCCATGCCGGGTATTAAGTTTCTTATAATAGTAAAGTGTTTATAATACATATATGGGGTCTTGGGTCTGTATTCCTTCACCACAAAATACCTAAATTAATTGGCCTAATGCATTCCTTGGTTTGGCTGGAGTTTTTTTTTATTTAAAACATCTGAAGCTTCATACTGTCACTTTCGGTTTATGTTTTAGTGGGACGCTCCTAAAGAATCTGTATAGCGAAACGTTTAGTGTTTAATTAAATAAAAATTTGGTGTTATAAGGTCATTTATGTCCAGTATTAAAATGTTTTCTATACACCAATATGCACTACAGAAATTAAATAACGAATTTAAAATTGTTTAGTGGAAAAAATCGAAGTCCAATTTATTGTTCTAGTTTGATTAAAAATTATTGAATAGAAAACATTGGTTACAAAAAGTTTATTTTTGTATATATATATGTTAAGTTGGTACGCTGTATAATACTTAATTATGAAGTCGACGAAATGTCATAACATTATTTACACATCTAAATTAATTTAGGTTATATATGAAGAAGTTACACGGATTCAAAACGCTATAGTCATGTTATGAACGTTTTTGTGTTGAAAACCATGGAAATACGTATTTATTGTTTTGTTCAACATACGATCATTAAATATAAATCCACTGGCACGATGGAAAAAAAAAAAAGATATTTGCAAACCACTAATATACTATTATTTATGTCGTTGCTGTATCTGTTTAGTAGTTAATCCACAAATATACCTTACCAGCTGAGACCTACTAAACATATACAATCAAACTTCATTGTTGCATTACTTCGTTTAAATACACGATTATAGGCCTAAATCATGACCGTTTGTATTTACAGTTAACTAATTTAACAAGAAACAAACGAATTCCATACGTTAAGCTGATGTGTCAGAACTATCGGTTTCAAAATAATACAAAAGAATTGCAATCGCAGACACCTAAATGTATCTCTACTTGTCTTAGGCCTACCTTTAGTTAAGCCTAAGATACATTCCTAGTGCAACTTGTGTAGTTCTTTTCACTCTAGTTTAGTTCGAACTAAACCTTAAGATATTTAATATTATGAATAAATAACTGAAAATGTTATTTTACGATCTAACGTTAACTATTTTCTGTTGCGTAATTTAATAACTATTGCAAAATTCCAAACCCATTAGTTTTTGACAGTTCGGGCAAAGCTGGTTATCACGTAAACTATAGCCAAGTGAAAGCTAAATAACAACAAACGTATATGATTGGCCAACATATAATTTTTAAAATTTACTGTTCAACTAATCCTAAGCTTTAGCATCGCATATCTGACAAACTTTTTTTAATAAGTGTAGTCACTAAAATTAAGAAATAAACAAATTTATGTCTATATATATAAATCTTATTACTGTCTGTTGTATGTCTACGTAATTACTTCACAGGGTGTGTGGAGGGATTTTCACCAAAATTGGTGTGGACGTTCGTTAGGTCGACATGGGGGTACAAAAAAAATCACTTTAGTATTTTGTTGTTTTTATAGCATTTTTGCGGTTTTTTTTACAACTACTTCGTACAATATTGATGGATCTCCGTCAAATTTAGCACGAAAGTTTGTTGAGTCCATCAGGGGGAGATATCTACATGTAAATTTGCGGTTTCACATGTTTTGCGGGCTTTATGGTGTTTGTTTTTGCGTTTGTTAAAACAATCACAAATAATGGAAGCACTTTTCATGTCCTAAGATAACCTTTCATTAATCATGAATCTATATATCTTCCGTTCAATGGACGGGTACTCCAGCTAGTATTGTAACAAAATAAATATTTTTTTTTACCAGTTTCGCTGGCTGTCCATTTCATTTTTACACTTTCAGTACATAGACTAACAAATATATCAGGTTGTATTTTTGTTGCTAAGCAACATAAAAGCCATTGTTCAAAGCGCCTGTAAGATAAAGTTTGATTTTATAAAAGTAATAGAAAATACTTCATTATTCATAAGACTACACTACTGTATTATTTAATTATCTTTGTACTGGTATACAGAAAACATTTGTTGAAAATTAGATGATAGGTGTCGTGAAACATTTATCTTAGTTTGGTGAATATCATACAATAAGACCGATGATATATTGATCAGTGTCTTAGACGTTATACACCATAATATTCAATGTCAGTAAAATGTTCAGTTCGTGGCAGTATATAACTTATGTAATACATTATGCATTTGCATTGTAGCCATTAGTAATGTACGATACACACACACATATACATGTAATCATAATAAGGACGTGGAACAAAATGATTTGTCAGGTTTTCCTAAAACTGCTAATAATTATTGTCTCTTTTACGACCACAATTTCATATTATAATGTTAGATAGTTTTGTTTGTTTCTATCACCCTGAACTGTACTGCTTTTGGTTGTGATGATTGCCATCGCTCATCCTTAGTAACTGATAGTAAATGCTCGTCGAAGTTGTGACAGCTAAATATTTTAGGTCATACGGAAGCCTGGTTTAGAGAATATTAGTTGATACGTCACGTGGCATGTTAGTGATAAGTAAACAGCTCTTATTACTAGGTCTCATAAATACAAATGTTTATTTATTTATTACAAAGATATTGTTATACAATGAATACAGAATTTTATTATGCGAGATCAAGTAAGACATATAACAGACAGTTGTTTGTTTGTTTTTGACTCGTAATCTGAGGGTCGCGGGTTCGAATCCCGGTCGCACCAAAAATGCTCGCCCTTTCAGCCGTGGGGACGTTATAATGTGACGATCAATCCCACTATTCGTTGGTAAAAGAGTAGCCCAACAGTTGGCGGTGGGTGGTAATGACTAGCTGCCTTCCCTCTAGTCTTACGCTGTTAAATTAGGTACGGCTAGCGCAGATAGCCCTCGTGTAGCTTTGCCCGAAATTCAAACAAACAAATAACCACAACTGCAACAGATATGACATACAATTAACCACAATCATAACACACATAAGATACGGGTAACCGTAATTATAGCGCATATTAGATACAAGTCACCTAATTATAACGTATAAGATACAGTTAACCATAATTATCATACATATTAGTTATTTACGTATGGGATCAAAACATTCGTTCAGCTAAGTTAAAAATCACTCAAGTATCTACAAGTAATAAAAAATTTGCAAACATTAAGTATGATATAGAAATGTTAAAATCATATCAGTTTCCTATTTACACTTCTGGAATGGCCCCATATATCATATCATACAATGAGTTACAATAGATTATTAATCATCACTGGTCATAACCTTGACTCATTGGAGCTTAATGTTAAGAAATGTACATTAAAGAAATAACAGAAGAAAAGTTTACATTCGTTTTTCGCACTGCTATCCTTGCATAATTTTATCTTCACAAAGTGTTTTTATTACTTGTTTTTGATGTTTCATTCCTTGACTAAAGTCATGCGGCCCTGATTCTACTTGTAACAGTCATTTAATGTTCATCTTTTATTGGCTTGTAATTCCTGCTTCACCCTGTACTTAAGCGTTTTAGAGAAACACGAGGTTTCCGTGAGAAAGCTAACAAACTTGAGAGGGTAATGATAACATTGCTTACACCAGATGGTTTGTTTCTTGTTGTTTGTTCCTTATACTCAGCACTAACGTGCTTACCGATAGCCTGCTCCCAAATGCTCTTAAAACTCTTTTTATCGCACTGAAGACATTGCAAGAACTTCACAAACTTAACACTAACTCCATAACTACGTCCCGGATCTCCACTTTAGTAACACTTTCCAGTCTTCTTGGAAGCTATGGAAACTGTAAAGCACGTGATAATGGCGAAATCAGATGTTCTAATAACTCTGTAACTAAACTTTAGCAGTTATATGTAAGCATCAGAAAGTAATTGACTAAATGTGGCAGCCATTTATTTCTTAGCCCATTCCAACACACTAAGCTCTTCTGTGCTTACTTGATTACCAGTTCTTTAACAAACTCCAACATCATGAAAGAATTTCGTATCTGCTTTACAACTTTCGTTGAAAACGATCGAAATTATTAGAGGCTTAAAGAAATGTTAAAAGAATGCTAATTAAGATAGTCCTTCTATGTATCAGTGAGACACGATCAGCAGTTCCTGAAACACTTTCAACATTCAATAAAAGACATTGTAAAGACACAATTGAGTACGTTTTATCAAAACCCAAAAAAAGAAAAAAGAAACTTAATTTTCGAAGAAAAAGAATGATCTTTTCGGTTTTCTTTAAATAAGTCAAAACAAAAATTCACTTTATGGTCTACGCACATTATGTAGGGTAAATCGAATTGCTCTAAGGGAAGGAGATGAACAGTTATGGGAAGTTTGTGGAACTTGTGCCAGATGGTGCTAAAATGTGAATCTTTAACACTAAATCTCTACCTTGAAATTGCATATACATCGCATTTTCGACCTTATTTAAATAATAAAGATCTTGGTGTACGTTTGTAAGAACTCCTTCTAAGCTGCTTTTCATTTAACCCGAAATTCTATTGAAATAAGTTTTTAACCCTTTATATTCAAAATGGAACATCCATTTGCGAAAATCTTGAACCGCACCGAAGATCCACGTGTTGTTTTCGTTTTACCTTTTCTGTCGTTAACTTTTGAATCAGAATTCTTTATATCTTACTTACTCTGTAGAGTAATGTAAGAGTGAAAACGAAGAAGTTCGTTCACACTGAATTACACTGGCGCACTCCACTTTAAAACCGTACAAATCGTTTTTAAAATTGAATTTAAAATAACATGAAAATATATGCTGTAATAAACTTCTCTAGAACTTGTTATACTTGGCCTATTTGTGCTTCGAGAATGAACGCAAGCAAGTTAATATTTATATAACGTCGGAAAGAAGTGGAGAGATTACTTAATATGTTTTCTTATAATTAATTTGTCAGCGAGGTTATTAATGCTCCGTTAGAATAACAATGGATTATATTCTTCAACTATCTGCGCTAGGCATCCATAATCTAACAGCGTAAAACTAGAGGGAAGGCAACTACTCATCACCACCCCCCGCCAACGCTTGAGCTACTCTTTTTCCAACGAATAGTGGGAGTGATCATCACATTATAACGTCCCCACGGCTGTTAAGGTGAGCATGTTTGACTGTTATAAACTAAACAAAACACTGGATCGAAATGAAAGTTATTAGTGATCTGATCTATAACACATTTACGAATTAAATTACCATATTAGTTGTAGGAACTTGCAGCTCTCCTATTATCAAACACTGATTTCCAAAAATAAACAATTTCTTATAAGCAGTAAAAACTTATAAAACACAACAACAAAGCATCTAGCAGACATAATCACAGTTACCATACTTTAAGAATTACGTTGATGTTTTCAAGTGAACTGTGGTGTTATAAATATTTTGTCGATGTTGTCAAGGAAGTTACCATGTTTTAGTTACTCTACTGGTAATCTTAAAGGAACCACTGTGTTTCACCTCCTCATACTGTTTTTATTACTCCGCTGATTTTATCAAGGTAACCCATTTAATTACTCATCTGATATTGTCAAGGAAACCCCTTTAATTGCTCATCTGATATTACCAAGGAAACCCCTTTAAACCCCTTTAAAAACTCATATGATATTGTCAAGGAAACCCCTTTAATTACTCATCTGATATTGTCAAGGAAACCCCTTTAGTTACTCATCTGATATTACCAAGGAAACCCCTTTAATTACTCATCTGATATTGTTAAGGTAACCCATTTAATTACTCATCTGATATTGTCAAGGAAACTCCACTGTGTCAATTAACCCGCTGATGTTGTCAAGGGAGCTCCATTGTTTCAGTTAACTCGCTGATATTGTCAAGGAAACCCTACTATTTCAGTTAACCCACTGATATTGTTAAGGAAACCCCACTGTTTCAGTTAACCCACTGATATTGTCAAGGAAACCCCACTGTTTCAGTTAACCCGCTGATACTGTCAAGGAAACCCCACTGTTTCAGTTAACCCGCTGATATTGTCAAGGAAACCCCACTGTTTCAGTTAACCCGCTGATATTGTCAAGGAAACCCCACTGTTTCAGGTAACCCGCTGATACTGTCAAGGAAACCCCACTATTTCAATTAACCCGTTCATGTTCTGTAACTGTGCACTGTGTTTTATTTACTTCACTGAAGTTGTTGATTAAGATAGATTACTACAAATAACATACATTTTCGTACATTTAAAAAAATGTGCTAATGAATCTGGAATAACAGTTGTAAAAGAATGCTGCTAGACATACAGTAGTCCAGAGGATATAAATTTGAAAGTCCTCCATTCCAGCAACAGTTAACGTAATTTCGAGTTTGAAGCAAGTGTCTGTAATGCTGCAGTTAGTTGTTTTAAAAATCACTTAAATCACATGTAGCGACTATGTTCCATGAATAAGCTATCCGCCATCAGTAAGTAAAATTAACAAGTAAAGAGCACAAGGAAACCGAGTGTGTGTTTTTTGTTTTGTTTTTAACATAAAGATAAATTTCTCGTATCAGTACAGCTACGAATCCATTTTCAAGCTACTCCTGCGAAACGAGAAATGTTATACCCGTAAAAGAACCAATATAACCACTTTGTACTCCTGTGAGATAGGATCATTGAAATACTCGCTCCATCGTGTTTTAAGGATAAAAATAAATAAATATGTTTACACTTTAAACTCTTCAGTTACAGAATTGTCCAATCACACACTACATCTTTAGATCTATAAGAAAAGTAATTTTTCTATACTTATCTGATATTCTTAAGATTGTTTGCACTGCACTCTCGCTTCAATCATAAAGTGTTAAGATTCTATTGTCCTCGTCTTCCCGTAACACGGCGATCATTTTACGGAATTACAACGCTCAAATCCGGGTTCGATTCCCCGCGATAGACACAACAGATAACTCAAATTGGATTTGCTCCAAAACAAACAAACTGTTATTCTTTTCTATTAAAGAGGAGGGGGTTAGGAAACCTTACTGTACATCTGTAGGACAATGATAAAACAACTGTATGTCTTTATATATAATACCGGAACTGATGTAGAACCGAAAAAGCCAAAAAACAAACACGCGTAGACTTTTACAGTGTGACTGACTGTGTGTTTATATGTTTCCAAAC
Source organism: Tachypleus tridentatus (assembly GCF_004210375.1). NCBI lineage: Eukaryota > Metazoa > Arthropoda > Merostomata > Xiphosura > Limulidae > Tachypleus > Tachypleus tridentatus. The sequence goes on along the minus strand of NC_134832.1, from coordinate 136,162,352 downwards.
AGTTGAGTAACATCACAGTGATTTCAGTCATTGAACATAAACATATTTAAGTAAGGTTACATGGCAAAGGTTTCTTCGATTCCTATTATATCTTGTAAACAATGAAAAACGTAAACTGAAAACAAACAGCAAAGTTTTATTCAACACTTGTTCTTATCTTTGTTTAATGGAAACTGAGTTTATTACGAAACATTTCTAGAAGAAAACCGTTTCATACTATTTTACTATGATCTGATTTTTCTAAATACACCTATTAGTGTTCGATATACTGATAACTGTTCAAGTTTAGACTCAACTGAATTAGTGAACTTGTAGGATCTGAAGATTTCCTGACGAAACTGTACAAGGGAAATATTGAGCTCATAAATATATATTTTAGAGATATATATTGTGATTTCATTTATCTAAAACTTCCCTTGATTAGTAAAGTTTCATTTATTTATTAAAGCCGCCTGGTTCATTTGTTTTATTCATATGAATAACAGTACTTATTTTCTTTTAGGGAAACAACTTTATGACTATGAGAGAGTCAACGTTTCAAGACCATTTTATATGTAGGTAGGTCTTCCTGCATGTGTGTGTGATTTAGACTAAGGTATAATTTATTATTCTCAGACGGATAACAAGGGAATTGCTACAATATATCTGCTTGTACATACTTCTAATAATCACCTTGAATATATGTAATAAATCACATGACAGAAAGACACCACTAAATTGTCGAGTTTCTCCACGTTAGATAACTTCGTTTCTACATAGGGTTAAGTTTAAATTGCCTTAAGAAAATGTTGCTTCGGAGCGAATTAATTTTCCAACGTAACCTAACGATCACAGGAACACGGCGTTAAGTATACACAGTACGTATATGTTTTTGCATATTACAATAATTTAAAAAAAAAGTATGCGTGGAATATTATGTCACTATTAACTGTTTATAATGAAATATTCAATGCAAAATAAATCCACGTGAAAATGTTGTATTTTTACCCATGAATTTTTGGCTCAAGAAATAGCAGTTACAAAAAAAAAAAAAAAAAGTTTTTTTTTTCCTCCAAACTGGTAAAAGTTCATAAATTACATGCATTACGCAAGCAAGGGAGAACTGTTAAAACTCCCACACGGAACGATACGAAACTGACTGTATCAGTTGAAATATAGCAGTGAACGTTAAAAAGAAAGAACTTACTTCCATCGAGTGTATCAATCATGGCAGTGATGATACACGTGAACAGTTTCACTGATGATAGATCTTATCTGTCTGATAATATCAGTTCGATCACTTATTGAACAGCTTGTTCTTTTAGGCTCAACTTTGACGATGAGTTACAGTGTATCCTGTTTTACAAATTACAGAAAATAAAAATGTTAAAATATAGCTTCCCTTTGGACGTAAAAAAAGAACCCTAAATGTTTTCTTTTTCTCTCCATCCCTGTAACAGGTAACAGATAAAGGTTCAGTGAAAGACTGAGCTACTTGTTTTTTTATTAATCAGAACAACGTTGTATCAATCAAATTTTTTTTACACCCTACAAGTACGCGTAGGCTGGTTGTCAACTCGTGCGTCCATTTAATGATGAAACGGATACTTTTGGTACCTGAAAACATATTCGTCGTTTATCGTTTAATATTTTTTGTCAGTCATTGTAGAGGTACGATAGAGATGATAGAAGAACCCACAACACAAGATGCCACTGAACACGATATCATGCAAGCAAATAAATAATAGCACTGAAGCTAAACTTTACTCAGGAAATTTCGATAAATGGAATACGTTGTTCATTGAGATGGAAGGACCTTGAAGTGCCGTATGGTGAAAACACAGAACAATTTAACCCTGAAATTTTGGAACACAGAAACATACACCAATCTAACTTTGGAATGTTGCAACACAGGAACATAGAACAATCTAATTTTAGAGTGTTGGAATACAGAAGCATATAGCAACCTAACTTTGGAATGTTGGAATACAGAAATATAGACCAACTTAACTTTGAAATGTTGGAATACAGAAACATAGAACAATTTAACCCTAGGATGTTGAAACACAGAAACATAGATCAATGTAACTTTGAAATGTTGGAATACAGAAACATAGAACAATTTAACCCTAGGATGTTGAAACACAGAAACATAGATCAATGTAACTTTGAAATGTTGGAATACAGAAACATAGAACAATTTAACCCTAGGATGTTGAAACACAGAAACATAGATCAATGTAACTTTGGAATGTTTGAATACAGAAACATAGACCAACTTAACTTTGGAATGTTGAAACACAGGAACATAGACCAATCTAACTTTGGAATTTTGGAACACAGAAACATGGACCAATCTAACTTTGGAATGTTGGAACACAGAAACGTAGACCAGTTTAACTCTAGAATGTTAAAACACAGAAACATTGACCAACTTAACTTTGGAATGTTGAAACACAGGAACATAGACCAATCTAACTTTGGAATTTTGGAACACAGAAACATGGACCAATCTAACTTTGGAATGTTGCAACACAGGAACATAGAACAATCTAATTTTAGAGTGTTGGAATACAGAAGCATATAGCAACCTAACTTTGGAATGTTGGAATACAGAAATATAGACCAACTTAACTTTGAAATGTTGGAATACAGAAACATAGAACAATTTAACCCTAGGATGTTGAAACACAGAAACATAGATCAATGTAACTTTGGAATGTTTGAATACAGAAACATAGACCAACTTAACTTTGGAATGTTGAAACACAGGAACATAGACCAATCTAACTTTGGAATTTTGGAACACAGAAACATGGACCAATCTAACTTTGGAATGTTGGAACACAGAAACGTAGACCAGTTTAACTCTAGAATGTTAAAACACAGAAACATTGACCAATTTAACCATGAACTGAAATATTGCAACATGGGAAATAGACCAATTTAACTCGGAAATGTTGTAAGATAGAAATATAAATATATTTGACTTTGGAAGATTATTAAATCACATGAAACATTAATCAGATTGGTCCAGTAATGTGTAATTGACAAATATAGACCTGTTTGACCCTAGAATATCGGAACACAGAAACATTGACCAATTTAACGCTAGAATTTTGTTACAAAGAAACGTACATCAATTTAACCCTGAAATACTGGACACATAAACATAGACCAGTTTGGCTCAAGAGTGGTATAGAACAAAAAATAGATTTAATTAGTAATAAACTTTCTAACACAGAGAAAAATACATTGTCATTCATAGAATATTTTAATTACTTTAAGAAATCATGTGAATTAGGAAAGTATAAACACCACAACTTGTTAATTATGTGCGATTACGACAGGTTTGCCTTTTGTGGAACGTCGTTTATCTTTCAAATATTTAACACAAGAATCGGAGTTCCTTTAAACTCTCGTATATTTCAAACCACGATACACTAATGCCCAGACTGTTGTAACACAACCAAACTATTTTTCTGTAGAATGTTTTGATTGAAGGATCATTGACTGTGAAACTTTACAATACAAGAAAAGGACCTTGTATATTAAAACATTGTAACACAATATACAACGGCAGAAAAAAATTCACCTCAGAATGCAATAACATATAGAAAAACGGAGGCCGAATTCATCCTGGCGTGATTTAGGAAAAATGAAGGTATAGTGAAAATAACTTTACATTTTAAACACTGCATTAAAACCTCTGAATGCTGAGATGTGTTCTTTTTCAATTTTATATTAATTTGAATCGTGTGGTAAACCACACGAGCTTAGGGTTCAACATAGGAAATATATTGGCTCATTTTTTACCGCCAAAATAATCCTCGGCTGGATCCTCTAATAAGAACATCGATTAGTTTGTTTGTTCTTTTTATTTCGCGCAAAGCTATTAAAGGGCTATCTGTGCTAGCCGTCCATAATTTTGTAGTGTAAGACTAGAGGGAAGGCGGCTAGTCATCACCACCCACCGCCAACTCTTGAGCTACTCTTTTACCAAAGAATAGTATGTTTGACTGTCACTTTATAACGCCCACACGGCTAAAAGGGCGAGCATGTTTGGTGTGACGGGGATTCAAACCTGCGACCCTCAGATTAGGAGTCGAGTGTCTGAACCACCTGGCCATGCCGGGCCCAACATAAATTGGAGCTGAAAACAAAGGAACTTCACGGAGAACTGAAATGTCTTATAACACACGAAAACTTTGTTGGGAAAATCAGGTTCTATTGACATTTCTTGTTATTTTAACACAAAATCAATTTCGGGAGAGAGATTGGTATAGTGATGTATTGGAAATTATTGTTGCGACTTATAAGCTATAGGTCATGAGCGGTTCTCTCATTATTTACACTCTGACGCCCTCTTTATACACAGTGTTGGCGCTGCTATTCCTAACATTAACTGTCACGTAACCAAGCTGTTGGTATCTTCTCGTGATCGGTTCTCTCATTATTTACACTCTCACGCCGTCTTTATACACAGTGTTGGCGCTGCTATTCCTAACATTAACTTCACGTAGCCAAGCTGTTGGTATCTTCTCATGAGGGGTCTGGTATCTTCTCGTGATCGGTTCTCTTATCGGTTCTCTCATTTACACTCTGACGCCCTCTTTATACACAGTGTTGGCACTGCTATTCCTAACATTAACTGTCACGTAACCAAACTGTTGGTATCTTCTCGTGATCGGTTCTCTCATTGTTTACACTCTGACGCCCTCTTTATACACAGTGTTGGCACTGCTATTCCTACCATTAACTGTCACGTAACCAAACTGTTGGTGTCTTCTTATGAGCAGTTCTCTCATTATTTACACCCTGACGCCCTCTTTATACACAGTGTTGGCACTGCTATTTCTAACATTAACTGTCACGTAACCAAACTGTTGGTGTCTTCTCATGAGGGGTTCTCTCATTATTTACACTCTCACGCCGTCTTTATACACAGTGTTGGCGCTGCTATTCCTAACATTAACTTCACGTAACCAAGCTGTTGGTATCTTCTCGTGATCGGTTCTCTCATTGTTTACACTCTGACGCCCTCTTTATACACAGTGTTGGCGCTGCTATTCTTAACATTAACTTCACGTAACCAAGCTGTTGGTATCTTCTCGTGATCGGTTCTCTCATTGTTTACACTCTGACGCCCTCTTTATACACAGTGTTGGCACTGCTATTCCTAACATTAACTGTCACGTAACCAAGCTGTTGGTATCTTCTCGTGAGCGGTTCTCTCATTATTTACACTCTCACGCCCTCTTTATACACAGTGTTGGCACTGCTATACCTAACATTAACTGTCACGTAACCAAGCTGTTGGTATCTTCTCGTGAGCGGTTCTCTCATTATTTACACTCTCACGCCCTCTTTATACACAGTGTTGGCACTGCTATTCCTAACATTAACTGTCACGTAACCAAGCTGTTGGTATCTTCTCATGAGCGGTTCTCTCATTATTTACACTCTGACGCCCTCTTTATACACAGTGTTGGCACTGCTATACCTAACATTAACTGTCACGTAACCAGGTTGTTGGTATCTTCTCGTGATCAGTTCTCTCATTATTTACACTCTCACGCCCTCTTTATACACAGTGTTGGCGCTGCTATTCCTAACATTAACTTCACGTAACCAAACTGTTGATGTCTTCTCATGATCAGTTCTCTCATTATTTACACTCTCACGCCCTCTTTATACACAGTGTTGGCGCTGCTATTCCTAACATTAACTTCACGTAACCAAACTGTTGATGTCTTCTCATGATCAGTTCTCTCATTATTTACACTCTGACGCCCTCTTTATACACAGTGTTGGCGCTGCTATTCCTAACATTAACTTCACGTAACCAAACTGTTGATGTCTTCTCATGATCAGTTCTCTCATTATTTACACTCTCACGCCCTCTTTATACACAGTGTTGGCGCTGCTATTCCTAACATTAACTTCACGTAACCAAACTGTTGATGTCTTCTCATGATCAGTTCTCTCATTATTTACACTCTGACGCCCTCTTTATACACAGTGTTGGCACTGCTATACCTAACATTAACTGTCACGTAACCAAGTTGTTGGTATCTTCTCGTGATCGGTTCTCTCATTATTTACACTCTCACGCCCTCTTTATACACAGTGTTGGCACTGCTATTCCTAACATTAACTTCACGTAACCAAGTTGTTGGTATCTTCTCGTGATCGGTTCTCTCATTATTTACACTCACGCCCTCTTTATACACAGTGTTGGCACTGCTATTCCTAACATTAACTTCACGTAACCAAGTTGTTGGTATCTTCTCGTGATCGGTTCTCTCATTATTTACACTCTCACGCCCTCTTTATACACAGTGTTGGCACTGCTATTCCTAACATTAACTGTCACGTAACCAAACTGTTGGTGTCTTCTCATGAGGGGTTCTCTCATTATTTACACTCTCACGCCCTCTTTATACACAGTGTTGGCACTGCTATTCCTAACATTAACTTCACGTAACCAAGTTGTTGGTATCTTCTCATGATCAGTTCTCTCATTATTTACACTCTCACGCCCTCTTTATACACAGTGTTGGCACTGCTATTCCTAACATTAACTTCACGTAACCAAGCTGTTGGTATCTTCTCGTGATCGGTTCTCTCATTATTTACACTCTCACGCCCTCTTTATACACAGTGTTGGCACTGCTATTCCTAACATTAACTTCACGTAACCAAACTGTTGGTATCTTCTCGTGATCGGTTCTCTCATTATTTACACTCTCACGCCCTCTTTATACACAGTGTTGGCACTGCTATTCCTAACATTAACTTCACGTAACCAAGCTGTTGGTATCTTCTCGTGAGCGGTTCTCTCATTATTTACACTCTCACGTTGCAGAGTAAACTAGGATTCATCTGTGAGAGAAAGACAAGTGGAGCTCAACAATTAAATTGTTTGTAATTGTGATGTTGAAAATCTTGTATTTTATTAGGCTTAATCGATGTGTTTACCTACGAACGTTTGACAATGATATTTGAGTGTATTCACACCAGGGTACAGCATCAAATTGTATGGTTATCTTAATTTTTTATTCCTTTCTGGTTGTTTTTTTAAATCACTTGGTTAAATATTTTGTGATTTTATTTAAAAGAAAAAATAATTAATAATCAAATTTTAAAAGGTTAAAATAATGTATACGCCATAAAACTAAAACATTTAAGTACAAAACAATAGAAAAAACAAAACTGTGAGAAAGCATTTTTTTAAATCTCGCGCAAAGCAGCACGAGGAATATTTGCTCTTGCCGTCTTTAATTTTGTAGCTTAAGACAATTAGTCATCATCTCCCATCGCCAACTCGTGGACTACTCTTTTACCGATGAATAGTGTGACAGATTGTAATTTTATAACTCTCCCATGGCTGAAAGGACGAACATGTATGGTGTGATGGGGATGTGAGCTCAGAGTAGGAGTCAAGCGACCTAACCACTTGGCCATACCGAGCCGTAGACAAAAATCATAAAACAATATCACTGATGTTTCACAACGTATATCACTAATTCGAGTGGATGCAAAGAGGACTTAAAGTTATCCAACTAATCCAAAGTAATATAAAACAGAATTATTTGATAAATATTTAAGTCATGAAGGTATTTTACTTAAAACTTTAATATTCGAGAGTATTTGACGAAATTTATAATGGTGAAATAGTTGTGTATAATATATATACCCGAAGAAGTGTTATTGAAAAATATTTAATGAGCTTTAGGATAGTGGAATTAATGGATAAAATTACTACATAAAACATAATTTGAAATGCAAATAGTTTAAATAGAAAGATATATAATGAGATTTGGAATAAATAACATAAAAACTTACTCAGGAGGGTTTGTAATAATTAGAATAAATAAAATAATTGAGAGTTTTAAAAATGTTATGAAAAAAACAGAATAATTCGTAAAGAACTTCGAAATCCCTTTCGTACTTGAATGGGTGACACTGTTGAAAAACACCCAGTTGCTGTATCATTAGAAATATTTCATTAAATAGCAGACATGTAATTACAGATATACAAAGTTGAGCAGTTAGAACCGAAAAACATCCGTACTCTGGACCTAACTGTATTAATTACCTTCACAAAATGCAGACAATATACAAAACATCAAAATGCCTACCAAATCCCTCTCGTCCAAAATATTCAGTGTTTGCAAGGGATTTTGAGCTCATGTCCAAATTTCCCTCAGTAATATAGTATCCTATTCCTCGAGTTGCTGCTTGATTTAAACAGCTTTTAAGCGTTCTCATATCCTAATATGGAGCTTCACAAATGTTACATCAAATTTAGCGAATAATACTGGTCGCTTCTTCGGGAATCCATATAACTTGGATATGTCCCTTTTGAGGTTTAAGTTCGGTCGAATCGCTTTTGGGGAGATTAGTTATTTTTTGTTAAATCATAAAGTAACGCAACCAAAGCAAACTGAGACGAAGAGCAAAGAATTTTTTTGTGATGAAATAATAAATTAATCCAAACAAACAAGTTAAACTGAAGTCAAAACTTTTATTGTGACGTCGGAAAAAAGTAATATTTATAACATAATATCAAACGAATCTAAACCTGACAGTCTCAAACCCTCGGGTTGCATAATTTGCCCTAAAAACACGAACCAAGGATGTCTTTGTAAGTGATAGTATATACCTGTTATCAAACCATTATTTATCTGTTCTAACTACTTTATTTGGTCCTGAAACCCTTGTTACTAAACACTTTACAAAAGTACACTGAATGCATCATCTCGACTCAAAAATGAAACCTATACTTTGATAAACAACACAATATCGTTTCGTCAGACATAGCAGCACCCAATCCGTCTATTTGTAGAGAGGAAAGTATTGAAGCAGTAGAAAGTTCTTCTTCTGACCATAAAGACAAATTTATGGATATACAACTTACTGTCGATACCTCTTCTTCCTTAGACTCTCCCCCAGTGGCTCAGCGGTATGTCTGCGGACTTACAACGCTAAAAACCGGGTTTTGATACCCGTAGTGGGCAGGGCACAGATAGCCCATCGTGTAGCTTTGTGCTTAATTCAAAACAACAACAACAGTTAATTTTATCCCCATCGCACCAAACATGTTCGCCCTCCCAGCCGTAGGGGCGTTATAATGTTACGGTCAATCCCACTATTCGTTGGTAAAAGAGTAGCCTAAGAGTTGGCTGTGGGTGGTGATGACTAGCTGCGCCTTCCCTCTAGTCTTACACTGCTAAATTAGGGACGGCTAGTACAGATAGCCCTTGTGTAGTTTTGCGCGAATTACAAAAACAAACAAGCAAACAAACCTTCACGCTAACATTGAATCACGATCGGTCTCTGACAGGAATAATGCTTATGTTTTATGTTCAGCCGATGAAGCTGTAGATATAAATGCTGGGTTAATTCGTTATTTGTCTCTTCAAATCACGTGGTCGTTGTCGTACTGATTATTACGTCTGCGATTCTTCACTTAGCACTCTGCAAGTAAAACAATGATAAAATTAGGGTATAGTGGCTCAACTTCTAAAGAAACTAACTTATAAAAACATAAGTAGATGTAATTAGTGGGTATATAACGAATATAGAGATGAAGATACAGACAAAACTGAGGTCACGTAGAATAAATTTTCTCAAAAACCTACAGGCACAGAATCGTACTGCGTAATAAAATTTATTTTTTTTTTAGGGGTGAGGGACGTACGAGACCTAGTCCCTATCATGCTGGACTACGAATACAAGTGTCTGATAATGCAAGTAGCGCCCTCATGCCTTAAAAGCGGCCTTCGCACGATGGATGTGTGAATTATAAAAGTGACTATCAAATGCGAGTTGGCGGCGGGCATTGTTGACTAGCCGCCTTCTTTCTAGCTCAAAATTAGGGATATTTAATGTAAGAGCCTATGGCAAGAATCCGAATCCATCACACAATGTCTGTTTTTCTTTTATAGAAACAGTCTGATAACACACGATAACACCACTCATATTTCAGTCAGTTACAAATACATTTGTTGTTACATATTAATCACGTTTGTTTCCATACTAATCACGTTTGTTTTCTTGCTCGACCTAACCTTCACATATTTAATATTCATAATGTGGTTATAGTATTGGAGTAAATATTTTACAGTATACATATCGAACCGTTTTCATCCTTATTTGTAACGAACGTGACTGTCTCGTTTATCAGAAGCCATCAACAGGAAAATATTTACTAAGTCCAGCTAAGCTAACCTTTCTGTTAAGACTTTCATAATCGATTGCAGCTTAGATGAAAGCTGCCTGCCAATTCACAGGCGAATTTGTTTGCCCAACACAGAAACACTCGTGGGGGAAGGTAAAGCTAGCATAAGTGGTCAGATTTTTTTTTTCTTTTGTACGCAAAGAGAAATTCCCAGCAATTAAAGGAAGACCACTTAACAGTTCTCTAGTGTAATATTTGTTCGTCATATAAATGAAAAGCTTCGATCACTCAATTCATAAGGGATTACTTACTATTCACCAGGGGTGCCTATCTCATCATATTAGTCGATACGATACCTATCTAGATACAAATGTTTTACCAACGAATTGCTACAAAGTTTGACAGTCTTATTTGTAATTTATTATCTATATTACTAACACTGTCTTATTTAAGTACTTCACACTGTACAATGAATTTTCAAATTACAGGTTTGATAAACTAAATGGCAGCTGACAAGAGATGTAAAATAAAAAATAAAGTTAACATGTGTCTATTTTCTCATTTGTTGTGTTACTTTACATGTAATGCTTTTAATAAAATAAACGAAGACAACATGTGTTATTCAATACTCATTTTAAATCATTACCTTTTAGCAATAATACTTTATTAGATATCCTGAAGGCCCGGCACGGCCAAGCGTGTTAGGGTGTGCGACTCGTAATTTGAGGGTCGCGGGTTTGCATCCCCGTCGCGCCAAACATGCTCGCCCTTTCAGCCGTGGGGGCGTTATAATGGTACGGTCAATCCCACTATTCGTTGGTAAAAGAGTAGCCCAAGAGTTGGCGGTGGGTGGTGATGATTAGCTCTGCCTTCCTTCTAGTCTTACACTGCTAAATTAGGGACGGCTAGCACAGATAGCCCTCGAGTAGCTTTGTGCGAAATTCCAAAACAAATATCCTTATTTTCCTGTATAAAACACTTATAATGTTTACTGACGGCTTGAAGGTACATAAACCGTATTTTATAGAATTATGTATCGATACAGTCGTGTCACTGCTTTACGATACGACACTCGTACCGTATCGCTGTATCTCCAGACCTTTATTAACCTCCTTCAGAGGTTAGTGTAGAAATGAAACATTTCAACCAGTTGGATCACTACTAGGCCTAATTTGACCAAAGATCGAATTTTAAAGAAAAGGGAATATTTACCACAACTTGTGGGTTTTCTTTTTATCGGATCAAACTTGACCAAAGGCTGCAGTGTAAAAAAGGCGTTCGACAACCAATGTGGTAATACATATTGTATTTAATATGGCCGACCTCTGAAATTTAGTAAAAATAATCCCTTAACAACTGGTCTTTATGAAGTTTAGTTTATCCAGAGGCCTCAATTTAGACAAAGAGAAGCGTTTTACATTGTTAAGTTTCTAACTATAGACATTTATACTATTCTTACATTTCGATATTTATATTATTTCTTATTTCTAGCTATCGATGTTTATATTATTGTCACATTTCTAACTATCCACACTAACACTATTGTTACATTTCTAACTATCGATATTTATAATATTGTCAAATCTATAACTATCGACACTTAAACTATTGTTACATTTCTAGCTATCTATTTTTATATTATTGTTACATTTCTAACTATCGATATTTATATTATTGTCACATTTCTAACTATCGACACTTACACTATTGTTACATTTCTAACTATCGATATTTATATAGTCACATTTCTAACTATCGACACTTACACTATTGTTACATTTCTAACTATCGATATTTATATTATTGTCACATTTCTAACTATCGACACTTACACTATTGTTACATTTCTAACTATCGATATTTATATTATTGTCACATTTCTAGTTATCGACACTTACACTATTGTTACATTTCTAACTATCGATATTTATATTATTGTCACATTTCTAACTATCGACACTTACACTATTGTTACATTTCTAACTATCGATATTTATAATATTGTCACATTTCTAACTATCGATATTTATATTATTGTCACATTTCTAGCTATCGATATTTATATTATTGTCACATTTCTAACTATCGACATTTACACTATTGTTACATTTCTAGCTCTCGATATTTATATTATTGTCACATTTCTAGCTATCGATATTTATATTATTGTCACATTTCTAACTATCGACACTTACACTATTGTTACATTTCTAGCTCTCGATATTTATATTATTGTCACATTTCTAGTTATCGATATTTATATTATTCTCACATTTCTAGCTCTTGATATTTATATTATTCTCACATTTCTAGCTCTCGATATTTATACTATTGTTACATTTCTAACTATCGATATTAATATTATTGTCACATTTCTAAATATCGACACTTACACTATTGTCACATTTCTAACTATCGACACTTACACTATTGTTACATTTCTAGCTATCGATATTTTATCTATTTCACATTTCTAACTATAGACATTGTTTATACATTTAAGTTTTTAATAGCAAGTTGCATTTCTTCTAAAACAGTATAGAAACTATAAACAGGAATGCATAGTAAGACACGATTTAAAACATGAGTTTACTTTAGTCTACCTTTTACTATAGATTTCTTATGCTAGTTTGTTTGTTGTTGTTTTTTCACCTCTGCGTAACAAACTAATCTCTATAGTATTCTAAATACAATTTCAAACATATAGTACTTCCCGATATTTTGTTTTTATTCATACTTCATTTTTTCATTTCACATCATATATTTAAGTAAATTCTTAATTATGGTAATACATTTATTTCGTTTTGTCTATAGATGTAAGCTCGTATCTGATACTTAAATATGCATATATTGTTCTATTATGTATCTTTATCTTTTAATTTTTAGAACATAGCCACCTAGTTTATCTTATTCATTTTATTACTGGATTATTTTTTATTTAGATACATTGAAGTTCACCAAATGCATATTTTTCCTTTTAATAATTGAGCGACATATATTTTGTTCTCTAACGTGTTTTATGTCCTGGAAACGAGTTAAATAAATACAGTTGGAACATAACAGTGGTTTTAAAAGCTTATTTTTGTTTTATAGATAGAATGCTTTGAAATATTTCGAAATTCTTCATTGTCTTACATGTCAACATCATCTATCTTACTGCTCTGAGATTCATATAACCTCTCTTTCTGCAACATATGAATCGCTTTACGTCTGTTTTTTTTTTTTTTTCATTCAAATCTATACCACATAAAGCAGATGCTTCCACCAGCTGTTCCCGAGGCTTCTTTAGAATTCGTAGACATAGGACTTCCATTGTACCGTTTCATCACTTTTGTCTACTTGGTTCTTTAAATCATATTACCACTTTATTTAGAAGGGCGTGTGTGTTTATTTACAATAAAGCCACATTTGGCTATCTGCTGTTTCTACTTACGGGAATCGAACTCCTGACCTCAGTAATATAAATTTGTAGACTTACCACACAAGGCTGCGTTGACAATACAGTTATCTAATTTCATTTCGTTACATTTGTTGTAAAAAATGGGTGTTTTTAGTTGAGGTATCGCTAGGTACTTGAAAGATTCAGGACTCACACCCACCATAGATACGGAGATTTTTGGCATTTCAATATCACATCGATCATGGTTTTCTATTCTTATTTTACAAGACTATCAACTGTGAATTTGTGGCACTCTCAAGTACAGTGAGGACCTACCTCGTGCGTCAGTGACAAGTGACCCTTTCAACTCTTGGAATATTTTCTTGTATTACAACCCTTCTATTCTATCGTCCCCCACTGGTACAACGTTAAGTCTTCGGATTTACAACGTTAAAGTAAGGGGTTCGATTCCCCTCGGTGGACTCAGCAGACAGCCAGATGTGGCTTTGCTATAAGAAAACACACACACAGACATTCTATTTTATCCCAGAGAACAGTGCTTTTAGCCACCGGTCCAGAGATTCCGTGGAATAAAGGCAGACAAAATGTGCATGTGTGAATAATAATAGTTTTTCGTTGTATTTGTATTTTAGCGGTTCGCGCCAGTTTAGGGAGACAGCAACCCAGTTCCTGATATCGAAAAAATGGAGGAACGCTGCCACAGAATCACAATCAAACTTGGAAGCTGATGTCCCTATTATTATTATTTGATGACAACTTTCTTTGGATATTAACATTTAAATATATATAGAACTGAGTGACGAGATGTGATTGAATCTTACGTCGGAAGAGATTTAGAGTTATGCACGAAAATCCTTGCTACGTTTGTTGTAGGTTCACTAATAGTGGTACAGCTTCCATATTTATTTTCAGGACGATTTATTTAGGCATTAGTGATACCTCGGCCAGTCAATATCTTAAGGTCCTCATTTCACATTGTTCGTCCCTTAGTGTGATCTGAGGCCTTATATGCACTTTCATCTATATTGCATTCATTTAACATGATCTTTAAGCATATATTTGTAGAGTCTTTGCGGTTTCTAGTGTTGTCTTTTATCCATTTTCGGATGACCTTTTTCAGAGTTTGTTGGTCGTTTACGCGAACCAAATGTTGTACCGCCATCTGCATCCACACACACGCACAAAGACTTAAATTATGTAGTTCCTATAATGGAAATCACAGAATGACCAGATTTTTTTATGCACAATCAAAATTAGGTGTTTAACATTTCGAAAGAGAGAGGGATTGAACACAAGTATCTTAGATGTTCTGTTTACTTTTGTTCTCCACTTTTAGTCATTTTCAGCTATTCGAAACAATTAAAGAAAACTTATCTTATTAAAGGTTTTCACACGTTTTTCTAACACATCTAATATCTGAAATTCCACGTGAATTGTTTGTTTAGTCTTTTAATTTCGCGCAAAGATACACGAGGGCTATCTGCGCTAGCCTTCCCTAATTTAGCAGTGTAAGACTAGAGGGAAGGCAGCTAATCATTACCACCCACCATTAATTCTTGGGCTACTGTCCAACGAATACTGGGATTGACCGTAACATTATAGCGCTCCCACGGCTGAAAGGGCGAACATGTTTGGTGTGACAGGGATTCGAACTAGCGGCCCTTAGTTTACAAATCGAGTGCCTTAACCACCTGACCATGCCGGGGCCTGTGAAAATAGAATATGCAGTATAGTATCATATGATATTAAAAGACACGTCTCAAAATGAATGAAACGAATACAAGGTCCTCAAGATATATTTAAAATGACCTATTTTATCCGATTTCTCAGTTTCCAATGAAAGTCGACTTCACACCAACCGAAAAAATAAGTTAAAATATCTGGAGAATCTCGATTGACGTTTAAAACTGTTAAATATTCAACAGAAATCAACCTACGTATCTATGCTAAGTTTTTCTCTTCTGGCAGTTTAAGCCCGATCTGTCATTTCAACTGGAAGGTTTTTTATATCATCTTGCTCGACTGTGAGAACTTCTTCACCTGTTTCATAGAAAAACGTTCCATAGCAACTAGAATCCAGTAATAACGATAATATTAACGTTTTTCTTGCCTAGATTTCAGTGTCCATCAAATATCAAATTCGATTTTGTAAGACTTCTTTCCTACACACATTAGAATACCTGAAACATAAGAATAAGTACCTTTGACGCTTAAAAAGTTCCCAATTTTAAATCTGTTATTTTTATCTTAAGATTCTTAGCATTTGACGTATATCTGTAAATATTAACATGTTCTCCAGTTTGGGTCATGATAAAGAAAAACAAATCGTCCAAGATAAAGAATAAAAAATTTCAAAAGCGTAATACGATCTTAGCTGTTCAACATCCCCTCACAAAAAAAAAAAAAAGAGAACAGAAAATATCCAAGAGCACTTCTCAAACTGAGTTTGCCTTTACTCAGTTTACAAACTTCATCGCTAGGGCACATAAAAGGTACAAAAGAGTATTCTAAACAAAATATTAATTTTTGTCTTTAGTTATGAAGATTAAACTCGCCTCTAAAGACTTAACAATTTTCATAAATTACCCACAGGCCTACAGTGAACTATATAAAGACTTTGAACATTCGTGACTAATTTCATAAACAGTATAAAACTTCTATAGCAGTTGTATTTACAAGTAGACTTTATAAACATAAAATATATTTTATTGTAGACGTACGTCAGTCTTACAAGTTTCTCTTAGATTGTTTTTGAGTCCTGAATATTTATAATATCCTCCATTTATATGAGGCTTAGAAACCAGTTGAGATTGAAAATTTGATATAATCAAACAGAAGAAACCTTATAACCAGGACCTCTTATTTAGTTTAATGAAAGTACAAAATCACAAGTACCTTATACAACGCATATAATCACATTGGTTAAAGTTAATTTGTAGGTATTCTTCCCGTTTTTCAACAAATAATTAAATGTTTAGTACATCCTACTGTGAACTTGTGGTTTAATAAGTACCTGATCAATTTTCTGTTATAAGTTACTACGATACAATACAGAAGTTAAAACATTGTACTTAATTAGAAAGCTTCACATATGTGTTAAGTACACTATTTTTTATCAACGTAAATAACATAAATTTACCAATAGGAACTGTTTACTTAAAATATCAAAGACTTTCGGAAAGCTGGAAAAATGTTCTTTTTTTTTTCATCTTCTAAATTTAAATCAAGTGTCGAATAACTAGGCTTAACTTAAGGCTGGGTAAAATAATTCTTTATGTGTTAAACATTTCCTAATACTTTATTGATGCTGTATTTTCCTGTTTAGAAGAAGAAGATATTTTGGTTAGAGCGTTTGTAGTTATTAAAGCGAAAAATATTTAATATTATAACAAAACTGTTTTTCAAATATTTCCACATTGTGTGTAATATAGACGCTACTACAAAACCGTATTTCATATATTTGATATACCTATCTCATGTGGTATTAATGGAGTTAAGAAGAGTTTTAGTGTATTTCAAAGCCTAATAAGTTTTCTTTTATATTTTTATTTAGATTCCAGCTGACACAGCTCATCAACTACAAATTCCTTATCAATTTCAATTCCGGCACAACTTACGTTTCAGTTTTATTTTGCACTCGATGTAATTTCAAAATATGGCCACTAGGAGAATTGTTACTTCTGGCTTATTTTAAGCTTCACTTTCGTCTTATATTCAGTATATTTTACGCATGCGTCCAGAATGTGATCGTCCAATGAAAGAGCAGGATAATTCACTTTTCTATCGTCAGCACTGTTATCTCCATTTTCATTTCCACTCATTCTTACTTTAAGATAAGTCAATTGGGGACCCTAAAATAAACCAACTAGAGAATAAAGCACTACGGAAACCCAATACAAATACAAACAGTCTTGTACCAGTCTTGATTCTGCTTCGGATTAAGTCTAAAAAGTATGTTTTTACTCAAAATAACGATTAACGATATTTATATATGTGTATATTTTTGAATTTACAACATATTTCGGAATGCGTCCTTTTTAAAAAGTATGTTTTTTTGTTTTGTTAGCCTGTTACCAAGAGAGGATCATTGTTTTGCAAAAAAGTATCATAAGTATAGGGTTTAAAATGACATTATTAATATTGTCACATTCTATTATAATAGTGTTATATTCCAAAAACAGTTTTATAATTTTCCAATTAAAACTTACAATCTTAAAATATATATTTAGATAGTTCTTTATTAATAATAACTCCTGATTTATCAGGTTATTGTTAACGATTCATTTTTTACTTTTTGGCTTATGATCATAATGCACTTTTTCGATGTAAAATATAGACCTGTTAGTAAATAACAGATATAGTGTAATTATAAAGAAATCCCATTTTTAAACACCGTTACGTCTTAAAAAGTTATATTCCTAGGAATATAAAACTTTGCTGGAGGAACGCTAAGAATCATAAGTCTAAACGACGTTCGTAGCTAACGTCTGGCTCTACAAAACATAAAAGTATATAAATGTGGTTTTACCGAGTACCCTGGATCGTTCTCATAAAAAAAAAAGTTGTAAAAGGTCAAAAGGTTGTCAGTGTTATTTACTGATCTTAAAACTTTTACCCACGTGACGAAATGCAGTATAAAAATATGGGATGTTCCCAAAGCAAATTATCCTGTATTCCTAAATCAGTTTTCATGCAGTCTACTCTCGCTTTTAATTCTCCTTGAAGACTACGCGATAAATTATTCAACAAAAATGCGTGTCAGTAGGTAAGTCATTGCGAAGATCAAGGATATACTGTGACAGATTTTTAAACGTATGTCATGTCCAAGATGTCTCGAATAAAAAACTGTTGTTCTCGACTGGCAGAGTTTCACAAAACGTCTGTCGTCAAATTAGTAATTTTATTACAACAGTACTTCTTTAGATATAGGTTGTATTGAA
Organism: Tachypleus tridentatus; assembly: GCF_004210375.1. Classification (NCBI taxonomy): domain Eukaryota; kingdom Metazoa; phylum Arthropoda; class Merostomata; order Xiphosura; family Limulidae; genus Tachypleus; species Tachypleus tridentatus. The sequence goes on along the minus strand of NC_134832.1, from coordinate 136,143,847 downwards.
AAATAAGTTTAACTCGGGCACCGAAATTTTAGGCCTAAAGTTAATTAAGCCTTTATTAAGTAAGGCCTATATTGCATAAAAAAGATGAACTAACTTGTATGTATTTTTTGCTTTAATTGACTAAACTTTACCTTACTTAATACTATCACTAAACAAACGTAGTGTTATTCTACAACTTAACGTAAGATCTTTTTCGAAAGTTTGGTAAGCGTTTAATATTTGTTGTACAAAATGCCTGTTAAAGCATATTTTCATCCGGTGAAATGAAGTGCGCGCGCATTTTCATTACAGACGAAATCTGAGTATTATCATGATAAATTTTCCTTTGTACCATAAAATGTATAAATTTAATGCCGGAGGTATAGTGTTTGAGATAAAAGAACTGTGAATGCAAGGCTCTTTTTGTTTGTGTGTGTTTGTTTTTAAAAAATAATCTTTGGTTCTTTGTTGTTAAGCATAAAGTTCCACAAAGGGCTATCTGTGCACTGCCCACCACGAGTATCGAAAACCAGTTTCTGTCGTGGCAAGTCCGGAGACATACTGCTGTGCCACTGGGGAGTTTTTATAATTACTTGACATTTCTAATTACACCATAGCATCATACTACTAACAGTAATGTTGATTGTATTTTAAACGTAATAAAGTGTGAAACTGAGATCAAATGAACTAAAACTGATGAAACAAGAACATTCTTTAGGACTAATATGTGTAGTAAGACATGCTGATCTTAATACAATCCTCTCAACTTGTCCGTTGCTGATTTCAAACTAGAAGAAGATGAAAAACGACTATTCAAAAATCTTTCTTTAGTGCAAAAAATAATCACATATATTGATTTTGTATCGCAAAGCTACATAATGGACTATCTGCTCTCTGTCCACCACGGGGAATCGATCTCCGCATCTCAGTACTGGGCGAATAAAAGAAATGGCAGATTTGTAAACGCTTTTTATGTATCTGTCCTTTGAAATCAGTTGTGGAATAATCAAAAGTACTGTGTTAAAATCATCCACGATAAATAATAACAAAATATTACATTATTAAAAAAAAACAATAAAAACACGCATGTATTATTGAAGTACGCTTTCAAAAATTAAAACGCACATGTATTTTTACACGAACAACGGCATACGATGCATTTTTAACAAAACGTGAACAGTCACTTTAAACACGTTTTAGCGTCGCAATCCTTTAACATGACGAACAATAATACCCTTTAAATAAAAGTTAACAAAAACGTACAACATGCTTTAGCACTGCAACCTTCTAATGTGACGTGCAATAAACTTTTAATAAGAGTTAACAACGACCTAAACATGCTTTATCACTGCAACATTTTAATGTGACACACAAACACAAACACTTTTAGTAAAATTTAACAACGATCCACAACATGCTTTAGCACTGCGAAGTAGTTTTGAAGGTAAAATATAATACCATTTCGATACTGATTCACAGTATCATCATACTTTAATAGAACTCTTGCTTGAATGATACTGGAAAAACTTTTGTATTACGCGATGTATAACCCCAACTTTGCGAAATGTTTATCCTGTGTTCATGTAAACTTGCAATAGGGGTCACGATATTCCAGTTTCGCCCTAGTTTCCTATCTGGGAGAACTTTATTTTTTCCATTCTCAGGCTGCAGATATTATGTCATACGCGGAACTAATGCATTGGCGCCATGGGTAATCGGCTAGTACCTATGAATTATACTCTAGTTGTTATTGTGTTTTAAGCATGTCTTTGATTTAGTAATCTTGAGAAAAGAAACAAAGACGACTGTATGTTTCATATAAACTACATTTATTAACAACGGTGGTTTCGCCGGTGATACCTTTGTTTTTCCTCAATTCTGTAATAATAGAGTTTCACCAAATACCGATGGTTTCATGTGTGTGTGTTTTATAGCAAAGCCACTTCAGGCTATCTGCTGTGTCCACCGAGGGGAATCGAATCCCTGATTTTAGCGTTGTAAATCCGTAGACTTACCGTTGTCCCAGCGGGAGACCCGGCGGTTTCATCTATCAATTATGCATTCATTTTCATCGTAAGAGATGCCAGCTTAACTTACCAACAACACTAAGTTCTGAAACGGCAGTTTGTGGAATAATAGAGTTATTTTTGTACAGCGTTTCGTCTCTAATACTGAGACATTTACAGCACTCGTTACCTTAAATGTTATACGCGATCACGTCTCTCTGTTAGAGACAAAACGCTGTACAGAAATAAATTAATTATTCCATAAATTGCCGTTTCAGAACTTCGTGTTACACAGTAAAGGAACCAATACAGGACTTTGCGTATCTAACATTAGTTTTATGTGTATATCATGTGAACATCCCTTAGTGAATAGTGGCGCGATAAGAACTTGTGTGTCCAGACTTTCTTGTAGTGAGTAGTACCGTCTACCAAGAACAGAATTTATCAATCTATGGTGTGCCAAACATCAAATAAAAAATCCAACATCGCATTCGGCTACTACTTACTGTTTCGCATGCTCCTTAGATTCTCTCTCTAAATGAGTTCGGAAACTTTTAGGAGCAGAATCTTCTATTTTCCAACAGCTAAGTTTGAACATCTATAAATAACTAATGTCTGTTCTACCCACATATCTGAGTGAAATAACAAAACAGATAGACCTAGGTATTTGAGCATAGTTACATAAAAGTGCTAAAATAATACAAGGTGGAGCGAACAATAAACATTCTTATGTAATATACCAAAAACTGTACATATATATACAAAGTTCACAAATACCATTATATGGCAACAAATGAGCCAAAACTGAATTACGATGAGTGAAAAGAGAGAAAGACTGGTGGTAATTACGACTCAGATAAGGGTAGTTTGCAAAATATAGAAGACATAATCAAAGAACTTTCCCAAAATAGTACGTCCGAAAATAATCTGATATCCAAAAGAAGAATGTTGAGTTTCCAGTCTTTGAAACTAGGTTAAGTAATGTTTTGTTTGTTTGTTTTTGAATTTCGCACAAAGCTACTCGAGGGCTATCTGTGCTAGCCGTCCCTAATTTAGCAGTGTGAGACAAGAGGGAAGGCAGCTAGTCATCACCACCCACCGCCAACTCTTGGGCTACTCTTTTACCAACGAATAGTGGGATTATAACGCCCCCACGGCTGAAAGGACAAGCATGTTTGGCGCGACCGGGATGCGAACCCGCGACCCTCAGATTACGAGTCGCACGCCTTAACACGCTTGGCCATGCCGGGCCAGTTTAAGTAGTGATCTAACATCAGAGGAGATGCTCCAGTTATATGCAATTCCCGAAAATTCTTGATGACGAGAAACCAGAGTAAGAATTGGAGATGACCAAGGAAAGTCGAAAAGTTGTTCTCTCCTTATCAACAAAAGTGTTAATACCCATGCCAGCTGTTCGGAGATACAGTTTCCGAAAAGTTTTGAATATATATTTTAAATTTAATCTGTTTTCATCAGAACGTTTAGATAAAACATACGTTTTACTTGGTGTTGTTTTTCATACTCAAAACAAAAAATATTTCTGAAATTAAGGCACGAAAACAGACCGTGACCTCACATAAACGTTTTTCCCGCTTCTATTTGAGTACTGTGTTTGGCTACTAAACGTTTTAGGTTGTAACCTGAGCTTAAGAAGATATGAAGACGTAAATCAGTTATCCTCTCGATGAATATAAAACATATTACTATTATAATAACCCTGCATAGTGTTTAGCTTTGATAAATCAATATTTTTATATTAGAAATCTAGTCTTATGAACCTACTCTGTATGTGCATTGGATAATGATCACCAACTTTATTCGACACTAGCTGCTTATCTTCCTATTGTATACGTTTATTACAAGAAGTGGAAATTACATGAATCTATATGTTAAAAGTGATGTAAATAAATCATTTACGTCAGCTGTATCTTTTATCTCTCTTCTTTTTTATTCACACGCACTACTTTATGTTTTTCGTGATATATGTTAACTTACGCAAACAATTTTTGAACCAATTATTTACTGACTAGTTATAAAGTACTTAGGAAATTGTTCAGCTAAAGTTTGACAAATTAGAGCTTCTTATGTCGAGCAAGAGCTGTTAATTAAATCAGCAATGGAAAGTAGACGAACCATGTATGTGCATCTGGTGGAAAATCTGTTTTCTGTTAAAATATAACAATTAATGTACTGCGTAACTTTCGGTTTCTACTAGCGTCATCTATTGAGCATCTTAAGATACTATTTTGATAAATTCGAGAAGCACGTAGAATGCACGTTCATCAAAGACTGTGACAGCTGGTGTTTTTTTATTGTTTTTTTTTTAGGAGGGATAATTACTAAATAAACTTTCGTTCAGTGAATACTAACTTTAAATACGTAACAAAGCTTGATAATATTTTTGAACACATACGATCTGGCACTTTTCAATCAGATGATTTAGTTGTTCAGGAAGAATCAGTTAACTACCTAAGAACAAAAATGTCGAACATGTGTTTTAGTGTTATTTCTACACTGCATTTTTTCTCATTTAAAATGTTCTTTTCTGCTTAACCAGTCGAACTCTTTAAAATAGCCTACCTTATTGGCATAATCAAAAGGTAACCTTACGTTTTGTGTGTCAAATGTTTCTTCAAATGTTACACGTAATTACATTTCTCTATATTTCATTACTGCTTATCTATATTAAGTAGAAATTTTAATTTTCTAACGGACTGCTTGCAAATCACTTTTTAATTCCACACGTACAATTATATTATTGTGTGGTACCAGTTTTATAGTTTTTGTTTGGGGTGGGTGATAGTTACACAATGGGTATCTGCTCTCTGCACACCGCGAGGGATCAAACCCCTTTTGTAATATAAATGTTAAATTCTAACCTCTAAATGAAAATGTTGTGCTTAATTTGTTTTCTAAAAACAGAGAAAAACTTTTAAAATTTAATTAATATTCGGGCTAAAATGTAATTTCAAATTGAGTTCCTTTCCTAATACCTAGGCTCGGCATGGCAAGGTGGTTAAGGCGTTCGACTCGTAATCTAAGGGTCATGGGTTCAAATCCCCGTCGCACTAAACATACAGCTGTGAGTCGTTATAATGTTAAAGTCAATCCCATTATTCGTTGATAAAAGAGTAGCCCAAGTGTAGGCGGTGGGTGGTGATGACTAGCCGCCTTCCATCTAGTCTTACACTGCTAAATTAGGGACGGCTAGCGCAAATAGCTCTCGTGTAACTTTGCGCGAAATTCAAAAAAACAAACAAACCTAATACCTCTTGAATGTTCACTTTATAGCGTTAAAATTCAGGATTAAATCCTCGCGGTGGGCAGATACTTTACAAGGCAGAAATACTTAAAGGATTTTTCTAACGTTCCCAAAAGATTATTTCTTAAAATTATAAAATGTATTTTATTTTTTAAAAAACGGTATACAGTTCTAGATCCTGACAAAACAATTCACGAGGTCGAAGTAAAGCTAAAAAAAAAAACATGTAAATTAACTGCGAGCTATACAAGTTTAGTTACTTTACGGTTATTTTTTAAACGTTGTTTACAAAATTGAAAATTTTAATTTCGTCAAATATCATTAACTTTTGAATTCGTTTTGAAGGTACAACAATGGTTCAATGAAGGTACATTGGTTCGTTGACAACACAGATCTGTTTTGTGGAACTTCACATCTCCGGAATAGATGAAGTTAAAAAAAAACTACAAAATTTGTTGTATTTCACTTTTAAGCGCGTGATGTATAACTTAAGGCAATGCGGTCAGGCTTATCACGTGAGATTCGTAAACAAGTCGTAGCTTCGTCAGCACAAATATTTCTAACTGTGACTGACAAGCATAAAGTTACAATTATATATAATAATTGTAGCTTATATGTTATATTGGGAATAAATTATATACATATATATAAAGTAAAGTTGTATCTCACAATGAAAAAAATACATTTATTATTCATTAAATTAGATTTACTCATAAAGTAAAAAGGAAAAGTAGTTACTGCTAGTAGTTCGACTCCCTGAGGTTCGTGGTTCGGAAATAAGGGCGGTGTAATACTGCTACCTAAACTGACTGCTGTGAAAAAAGTTCCACAGTTGGAGAACGGAAAGCTGAAGTCCTCTAGTGTACAAATATGCAAATAAATGAAGTTTTATATTTAACCAGTCAACAGGAACTTTAATGTTGCATCCTAAAAATAATTACATTACAATCCAGAAATAAAGAATGGTTTTGATATTCAATTTCAATACTCTCAGTATCACTTTTAATATATGGACAACAAGTTGTGCGAAACAGAATGTTATACAGACTATAATTTTTATCGACATCTCTGCTTATGAAAGTCGATGTAACTGAATTCTATTAATGGGTTAAAATAATTTCCCATGATGTTGAATTCCGGTTGGAAGGTTTTAAAGGTCAATGTTCAAATTTAATAGTTCGGCCACATTCCATGGCAAGCTGTAAAACATGTAAACTGTTATAAATGGAAGTATGATGTCCCACAATCCTTTGCTAGAGACATCTGGAAGTGGACCTAGTGAAACCTTTCAAAGAGAGAAAACAATTACATTTATTAACCACAAGGAATTGCTGTACTTTACTGATTTTGCCCTTGAATAGGGAAACGTTTCGTGCTCGAATAGTTAAATTCTTGAAAACATAATGTTTAGAGAATCCTGGTATAAAACTTTCATAGCTACAACAAAAATCTGCATAAGTCTGTTTATAAAAGCAATTGACAAAAACGCCTGAAGTAATATCGAGTGTTAGTCTTATTGTGAAATAACACAAAAGTGTTATCAACATACCTCACGTACTATAAAGGTTTCATTTTATATGCCCAGTCGTTTAACCATTGTTTTCCATGGTAAGAAAGGAAAGGGTCTGGTAGTGTTAGGTTCGGTTTGTTTGGAATTTCACGCAAAGCTACACGAGGGCTATCTGCGCTAGCCGTCCCTAATTTTGCAGTGTAAGACTAGAGGGAAGCCAACTAGTCATCACCACCCACCGCCAACTCTTGGGCTACTCTATTACCAACGAAAAGTGTAATTGACTATTACATTATAACGCCCCCACGACTGAAATGGTGAGCATGTTTGGTGCGACAGGGATTCAAACCTACGACCCTCAACTTACGAGTCGAATGCCTTAACCAGCTGGCCATGCCGGGCCATAGTGTTGGGACAAGGCAATATCCCTTGACCACGCTCACTAGCTGATAGTAAGTTTCCTTATTAAAAATAAAGTGGGGATCCTTTCTACCAACGTCTATCAGATGTCCTTTGAAACACATCGGATAAGAATGTGATTTTAATGTAAAAGATTTGTCGCTAGTTTCTTCCAAAGAAATATTTGTAAATGAGGATTGAACACCAAAGTTTGTCATAAAAATATTATTTGTAAAATCTGGTGTTCTTCGTTTGTTTGGAAAAACTAAAATGAAAAAAAAAAAACTGTATATCCGGAAAAAGCACAATTATTTAATGAATAGTTCAAGTAGTTATTTCATTTGTAATTAAAAGTACCGGTGGTGGACACAACATGTCTTATGAGTTTATCTGCCTTGTACGTTTTCGGTAAACCACAGAGAATACCCAGATGAGGGCCTGTTAGACGGATCTCGCTGTGAGGAAATTCGGAAATAATCTTATTGTTAATTAAGTTACAACAGTTGTTATTAAGAGCTTTAAAAATAATATTATTAAACTAGAAAAGCTATGTTCACGACCGTGATTTATTTCTCTGTAAAAGGGTTTAACTAAAGAGTAATAAGAAATGTTGAGTTTGCACACACGATGATAACCCTACTAACGGAATGGAACTTCAAGTCTCACAACCACGTGTGTATTTTGCACGAACAAGCACAAAATGTAATATCCTATTAGGTTCGTGACAGTAAGTTAAAAAGTGCCCAAACCTATATATGAATTCTAAGTATTTACAATGCAAAAAAAATAAAAAATGTACCATAATCAATGCCGAAGGGGCCTTTCGCTTAATACCAGGACTAGCAGGTCAGCTGGGATACAACAAGTATGTTAGTGGTCGGTTTTGACGCTATATCGCCAGTTCTCTTAAACAACGACTGTTATAGTGTGAACCAGATTAACTAAATGAAGTGTCGTTATTTTAACTTTATTAAAGTAATTTAAAAATCACATTTTGAATATTAGGGAAACTCCACTGTGGTTTAAATTACCACAGTCTCTTTCGTTCCTTACTTTCTTCCTTCGCCTGTAGGTTCATTGACCTGTAGGTGGCGTACAGGATGTAGTCTGTGTGTGACAAAGCGGAACGAGTGAACCCACGAAGATACATTTCTCTCGCTGCGCTTATTCCATGAAATATTGATTGGCAGGAATTATGTCATATCGTGTATTACTGCCCTTTGTACAATACGTTTCTATATTATTATTCGTACTACACGTACAGTCTAAACGAGGAAGTAGGTGACACCAAAATTTGGAAAAGTCGGAATACGAAAAATAATTAATTTATAAAATTGTCAGTTATCTAGAATACATTTTATTTGTAGTTCGAATTAAATACTGACTAAGCAGCCTAAATAGTAATTTATATATCTGGGGAGTTGTAAGGGGTGTTATTTGCGAAAAGCAGTTACAAATGTTCCAACTCTCAAATTCAAGGATTGGTAACTCTTCGATTTTAAATCATGGGTTTAGGTCTTGTTTCGTATTGGAGCTCACACTTGACAAGACAGTTGGGTTTTAAAATAGTTTAGATCCATGTGAGAATGTTATAAAGTTACCTAGTTCAACTGAATTAACGTTCGGCTTTTGACCTGTAATGCGGCCGCTAGTGCAAATAAAACTAGACAGGAAGTACAACAATCTATTCACTTGCCCCGTCGTGAATGCAGAGCAAATGTGATCAGCCAGGAACAACCGTTGCCCTGGCAACGACCTGATTAGACTGACTGCTCTTTCAATTGGTTCAATAATTGTTAGCATACGTTTCCTAAACTCATCAGCAGCACGTGAATTCAAATGAATAAATGAAGTCTTAGCGTTTCATTCTATTCTTAGATATATACATGCATGCTTACTAATTATGTACATACATACATATATATAATACACATATCATACCCCGTAATTAATGCATTCGCACTCAGCACCCTGACGCCCGATTTAAATTACCTACATGACAAAATGAAATACTTTCTCCCAGACAAGCAATAAGGTCACTGATACCAATTAATAATTCGCAAAAACGGACTATCATCGGAAATAAACAGCAGTAGACATAAAAAATTGGGGTTCGATTCCCAAGGCTACACTGTGGAGACAGTTAACTTCGTCGCTTTGCGCTCAAACAAACAAAAAAGTCAATAAATACCTATTAGCTTCCTCATTACTAATAATTACTATCTGGTCAGCAGTCTTTCACGAGGGTAAATTTCAAGTTCGACTGTTACAACTCGTTTCAACCAACTCCACATGGAGCCACTGTACAGAGCATTACGGCTTATAGGTCAGTGTAAAGTGATTGCGCTTGAAAAATAGCTAGAGAAAGTCATCTCATCTTTTCCTTTATATATTTATATAATATTATCCACATAACTGTAGCTTCATTCTTATTTAGTAGAAAGTATCATTAATTTAAAATGTTTTCAAATAAAACTAATGTTTTGTCTCCCAGTGACAAATCGGCATGTCTGCGAACTTAAATCGCTAGAAACCTGGTTTTGATACCTGTTGTGGGCAGAGCACAAATCGCCCTTCGCGTAGCTTTGTGCTTAACTACGAACGAACAAACAAAACTGCGTTTGAAGCTGTTTATCCTCCGCTGGTACAGCAGTAAGTCTTCAGATTTACAATGTTAAAATCAGGGGTTCGATTCCCCTCGGTGGACTGAGCAGATAGCCTGATGAGGCTTTGCTGTGAGAAAACACACATACAAACACACTGAAGCTGTTTAAACACCAGCAATGAAACAATAATTATCTTACAACATTGTCATGACTTCTAAGAATATATATGTAAAGATGCATATGTCTTATAATAATTTCTTGGAACGTAACAATAAATATTTGAAGTGTTTTGCCTTTTAGAATTACACTTACAGAAACATTGTTTGTTTGTTGTAAGTTGAAACCCAATTGTTAGCATTAAAAGCCCACGAAACTTAAAGAGGGAAAGACACTTAATAAATAATCTTTTCATTATTGAGATGTTTAAGAAGGAATAAGGGATTCATAGCAGTTAAAAAATGTGACTGGAAAGTTACAAATATTATGGTACCTGCTTAAGTAACAGGTTTTGAACGAAAGTGTAAAAACCGATTTTTGTTTTTGTTTTTCGCTGTTGTTATTTTTTTTGCATGAAAATATGAATTATGGTTTAATTTCTGCACAAACGTACTCGAAAGATACTTGTGCTAGCGGTCTCTATTTTGAAGTGATAGATTACAGAAAAGATAGCTGCTCTACATCACCCACCCTCAACCCCTGGGCTATCTTTTACTAATGAATAGTGAGACTGTCCGTCATACTTTGAAGTATCCTCGGCTGAAAGGGTGAACTTATTCAGTACGAATTATGGAGAACTATCGTGAATTATAATTATAATTAACATAGTTTTGTCTTAAATGTCAAAGAACAAATTTCAAATTATAACGACATTTCTTCATGTGTTTCAATACAATATATTATTAAACCGCAAAACATCTCAATTTAAATTACTCAATACAATAAAGAAATAGCTGTTTGAATACATCGCCATCTACTGAGAAAATGAGAAAAAAATGTATTATATAATGTACAAAAAAATGTATTTGTACAAAATAGATGTAAGGCCCAATTCATCATTCGATTTATCACTGCTAACTTAGTTATACCGGTTTCAGGGAATTACACCACATATCATTAACCCTAAACAAGGGCAAAAAAAAACACACAACAAAAAACAACTAGGCTTCGCATAGTGAGTAAAGACATCATAAAAATACCATGAATAAAAAAATATATACCTTTCAAAACCTAAATTAATAACAAATGTTGCAATTAACAAGTAATCCTATTTACAAAATAAAATTGATGTTGAACTTTTCAAAATGATTAAAATTGTAATTCCAAGTAATCATTCTAAATTATCTAACATAGGTAAACAAAATATAACTTTATAATTTTTATGATTAAAATAAAGTTCTTAGAAATCACCAGATCATGCTTTTATCTAATTTATTGCTGACCTAATTTATTTTTTGTTCAGACATTACTTCCGGTTTTAATTCCTGTTAAGAACTTAATAGGCTGTATATAATATATCTTAATCTTCAAGCTAAATCTGTGCCTGCCACTTAATCTTGTGTTTTGTTGTTTGCAGACGACAACATACCATAAATTGCGTTAACGAACCCTAAGTAGGCTTAACTCTTCTTAGAAAACAAAAAAGTGGAAAACATTCCACGTAAAACGGCTAACGTTAAATATACATTTTAATGCTGGGACGCCCTTCCTCTGGTAATTTTGTACTTTAATTGAACAGAAGGATACCACAAGAATTATCAAACACAGAACTTTCGAAATGAACATAATGCAACAGATTTAAACTAGCACGTGAATCACAGGAAAATCAATATTTTTACAAAAGGAAAATCATTGTACTTATCTCATTATAAAGAAATATAAGAATACAAATAAGAATAAAAAATAATAATCTTCAATTATATTTTAACGTATTTAACAAAATATCAATCATATTAAGAGGTAACTGAGAAACTTGCCACGTTCCGATAGTTTGAAAAATAGCTAGTGCTCAGGGTCAAAAAAATAAAAATAGACTAATAATAGAAATAGTAATATAAATAAAAAATAAAGGTGAAAGATATATACAGTATTGTGTAAAAGTGTTAGGAATAAAGAATATTTTTTTCATTCTTTTCATTTCATAGGGCTAATTCTTTCATTCCATTATAGAATGTAAATTTTAACACTATGGTAATGCTTCACTGATCCCTGTCCACAATTGAAAGCGCCAGGTAAGAATACTTATCATTCTTTAGAATTCCCATATACTTGTACCAAGGACACATCATAAGGGTTCTGCTTGGATGAAGATACTGAGCAAAGTTAGGGTGCCCTATGCAATGTCTTAATTATATATAGAAAACCTAACATACGGTACCGATATATGCAATAATAAATCGGTTTAATAGCACTCCACAAATAAATCTTGATGAAATTAATGTTTAACATTATATATCACGTTTTGCTGTCATGCCACGGCTCGAAAAGCTTACAGAATTGTCAGTGGACCAGAGAGTTCGCATTAAAACTTTACATGGTTTGGGTTGTACATACTTACAAATTGCTCCAAACACTGTCAAGTACACCCTAGATTGTGAGACCGAGACATGTAAATTTGGAACAGGAAAGAAGGAAGAGACAGAAAATCTAAATTCAATGATACTGATGTTAAGTATCTTCGTTTATACAGCCTTCGGTATAGAAGGAAGACTGACACTGACTTCAAGCATGAGATAAACAACCAGGTACCAAATGACAGTAAAGTGTCCAGATCTACAGTACCAACAAGACTGAATGAGAATGGAACATTTGGTCGTATAGCAATTTAAAAACATTTACTTTAAGGTCCAAATATACTTAAGAGATTGGAATTTGCTGAAAGTACAAAACCTGAATTGTTGGTGATTGTAAAAGGGTGTTATGGACAGATGATATTTGGTTCAACGCAGAGGTTGTATATCCGGCGGAAGAAAGGCGAAAGATTCTTACCTCATTGCATAGCACCTACTATGAAGCGTAGGAGAGGCAGTGTTATGGTTTTGTGTGGATGCAACAGAAGATATTTGCAAACTAGAATGAATAATGGACCAGTGCAAGTACCATAAAATACTGATGCATACAGTGGTTTGCGCATTATTGGTAAAGGATTCTATTAACAAGACGATAATAAACCCAAATGCTCTTCTAACCTATGAAGAAATTAATTAGCTAAGAAAGAACCTGCTGGAGTCATTCAAATGATGCAATGGGCCCCATAAAACCCCAATCTAAACCCATTTCAGGAGATCTGCGAAATGCTAGATCAAAAAAACTTTACAAATCAAAAGTTACTTCCAGTAAAACTTTATGGGAGTGTATTAGAGACAGTTGGCGAAACATTCCGAAGAACACTTTTATTAAATATGTTAGAAAAATGCCTGAAAAAACTGTCTGCAGTTATTAAAGCAAAAGAGATCCACACAATATTAACTCTTTGCTGAACTCAGACGCTTCTACTTCGTTTCTGTTGTAATAAATATGAATATTAGTAAAATGTTGGTTTCACCTGTGACTTACCTTCAATTGTACTTTAAAAGTGACCTGAAATCTAATTTTGACTCTGTTCTAACATTTTTGAACAGTATTGTACTGTACATACGTAAAAACGGCTGGTATGGGTAAAGAAAGCACTATGTAGAGGGGCGAACAGTGTTTCGGTCATCGTCAGGTTCATAAAGGTCTAAGAGTTACTTGCCCCTCTACATAGTGCTTTCTCTACCCATACCAGCCGTTTTTACGTATATATTTTCTCTACGAGTGGGTTTTACTCGTCTTCACGGAGTATTGTACTGTATATGAATGTATTTATATGCGCGAGGAAAACGTTTTACACGTGAGCCCATGTGTAAGTAGCTTTATATGAGTGCGCGCGCACACACACACACGCAGTAACAAAGTTGTAAAAAAGATAATCTTTCATTTATTCCTCTCAAGTGAATGGTACCAAGCCAATAGATGAATTAATTTTCATATTGTTGTTTGTCATTCTTGGCTGTCGGTGAATGGCGGAAGGCCAGTATTCTAAAGTGGTTCAAGTTATGGTCATTGTTATTGAAATGTTTGCCTGAAACATTGTCTGGATTATAATTAACAACTTTTACGAATCCTGTTTCTTTAGTGTGTGTGTTTTTTAAATGCTCATCATGGACATATATTTGCGTAATAGCAATACTGTCCTATTTGAAAGTTTAGTTCAGTAAAATACGTAGTAGTGTATGATGCTCTCTGGGGAAGGAAACAATAACAACGTTTGTATTGGCTTCATGCTGACTGGATGGCTATTGGTCCTGATATCATTGTTACAATGTTATAATTAATAGTGATACTATATGTATGATCACTATGACGTATGGTGATCAACATACCATATGTTATATATAACTACAATATTTATATCCTGTAGTTATATGGAGAGTCTGTAAATACCGGATTGGACGAACTACTGAAATGTACTGGATTTTCTAACTGCATGAGTTTTATAAATCCATGAACATGTAGTTCATGTTGGAAAGTATATATATATATATATACATATATATATATTTAATGACATGTATATATAAATAATCATCTTTAATGTTTATGATAATTGTTATACTTCCCCTCTTCTTCCTCTCCACTGGCCATAGTAAGGCCGATCACAGTTTTACTACAGTTGAACCATATTTCCTCTTAGTGACATTCTGCACATTCTACAAGATCGAAAACTTATAAGTTAACTATTATAAATTGATTATATTAATATAACTCACCCTCCCTTCCATTTCTGATAGAGTTGTGGTCTTAACGCTTTTACACTGACGATCATAAACTCTGGTGGGCCACCGCTGATGCATACTTTATTATAGACTAAACATTTTCTAAACAAATAAGTAAGCTACATAATTTCCACTTTACTTTAGCCTAGAATCGCTATTACTTGCTTCATCTCCTGTTTCCATAATTATTGCCACTCCTTATGGTCATCTTCAAGGATGGCTACTCTTGTTGCAGTATCTATAAAATTCACAATCACGCAGTATTGGCTACAATTTGACACTTACCATCACCCATTACTATGGCTACTACTCAGATGCTCGAATCTGAGCTTGATAATATATTTTAAGTTATGGATTAAATATTTCTATTGTGGAAGACAGCTTAGACGTTGTGTAACATAGCCGAAATCGATCGCGCAGCGGTGAAACAACAAACAAATAACTGTGACCTTGTCATTAATATTGTATCCGAAAGAGCGAGAATTTGTACTTAAACAAATAATACACAACATAAATACAATTGCAACAATAGGTTAATAATCGCGGTGGTATATGCGTCATGTCTGTCATGCAAACATTAAATTACACCTATGTCCTGCACACAACTATATATCCGTATGCACGTAGTAGATTATGAGGTTCCATTTAAATTATATAATACATTAAAACGATTGGGTGTCAACGGTCGTACATCTGCTGCTAGTTAATCAAATGAAGGTGAACACTAGTCAATGCGCAATGATGCATTTAATAATACAGCCCATAGTTTATTACAATACTCACAACCAGTTTTGCTATTGCCATGTAGAACAGTATTAAATAATAATAAAGAAGAACGAATGAACGATCCACGTGACGAGCCACTGCTCTTATTGATTTTATCGTTCCACAGCGTTTTCTTTAACTAATTTAACTTTCGTCAGGCCTACTTTGGTTAAACTAATGTCAATTACATGTGATTCCTTTTTCATTGTACACGTTTGATTTTAAACATGTATAAAAACATACTAATAAAAAAAGGTTCCAAAACAGAAAAGCCCTGCATGGCCAGGTGGTTAAACACTCGACTCGTAATCCGAGGGTCGCGTGTTTGAATCCCACCTCACATCAAACATGCCCGCCCTTTCAGCCGTGAGGGTGTTATAATGTGATGGTCAATCCTACTATTCATTGATAAAAGAGTAGCCCAAGAGTTGGCAGTGAGTAGTGATGACTAGGTGCCTTCCTTCTAGCCTTACATTGCTGAGTTAGGGACGGTTAGCACAGACAGCTTTGCGCAAAATTCAAAAACAAACAAACAAAACAGAAACTAAAACAGAAACTACCCACCACCAACTCTTGGGCTACTTTTTTACCAACGAATAGTGGGATTGACTGTCACATTATAACGTTCCCACGGCTGAAAGAGCAAGCATGTTTGACGCGATGGGAATTCGAACCCGCAACCCTCGGATTACCAGTCAAACACCTTAACCCACCTGGCCATGCCGGGCCTAGGTGTATGCGGTGGGGGGGGGTGCGTACAAGTTTGGAATTTTGCATTTTGAGTTTTTTTATTGGCGTTTTCGAGTTTTAAGATTTCTTCGTTCTCTGTTAGCACATCTATACCAAAATTGTTTTTTTTTTGTTTAAAGTTAAACACAAATCTACATAATAGGTTATCTGTGTTCTGTCCACCACGGGTATCGAAACCCGGTTTCTGGCATTGTAAGTCCGCAGACTGGAAGCACCAAATTTGGTATGGAGGTTGAACAAATTCGTGCGAGAGTAAAGTTTTGAAATTTGAGGTTTTTATATGCGTTTTGTTCGTTCTTTTACCAATACTTCACCCTCTATTGATAGATTTTCCCCCAAATTTGGCAAACAGGTTTTCGGGATCCATGCGAAGATACATGCACAGTTGCGATTTCACATTTTTGTTTTGCAGTTTTAAGATATCGCAAATTCAAATGAAATGATAATTTTATAGAATTACAAACTATTATGAAGTATAAGTAGCTGAACGTTTGAAACATAATCTCAAATTAAATGTTCCTGTGAGTTTTAATCACATGCAACTTGAGATCATTTGAAAAACCTGTATTCAAAAATAAAAAACAACCAACAACATTAGACTGATAAATGAGTTCCCCATGACGTTGGTTTCCGGTTGGAAGCTTTTAATGACCCAAGACCTTTTCAACTTTAATAATCTTTCATCTGGTGCCTTGAATGAAAGGTCAAAGTGTTCAAATTTAATAGTTGGGGCACATTCCATGGCAGACTATAAAATATCTGAATTGCTATAGATGGGATTATGATGTCCCACAATCCTTTGCCGGAGACATCTGGTGGTGGACCCAGTGTAGCCTTTCAAGGAGAGAGGACAGTTACGTTTACAAACCACAAGGGATTGCTCTATTTTATTGATTTTGTCCTTGAATGTGGAAATGTTTCTTTATCAAAAGGGCCTTCTATACACAGACCTTAGGACTTCAGGATAAGCCTTGTTAAATAATTTCAAATGTTTGAATTTTATGACATGAATCTACTACCTCAATAATATAGTTTGACTGAATAGTTGTAATTAAACACAAAGCTACACAAGGGACTATCTGTGCTCTGCCAGAGAAGGGTATCAAAACCCAGTTTCTAGAGTTGTAAGTCCGCAGACATACCATTGTGCCACTAGTGGGCAGAGATAAAAAGAGTGTAACAGTTATTGGGCGTTTATCTGCTGTGTAAATAAGACAAATGTTATTATTATTACTCAGTTTACTTAATACTTAATATTAAACTTAACAGTAAAACTTTTTTTATTCCTTCTGTTGTTGTAGCCCAATGTGTTATCTGCGCTGTGTAACTACAACTATGGAAACCAAATTTCTTAGTGTAATAAGTCTTCGAACTTACAGCTGAGCCACCAATCATTGGGGGGGGGCTTCTTTTCAAGAACCTGAATATTATTTGATAACTGAAATCTAAAGTGAGTTGAGTTGCTGTAAGTTTTAGATGCTCGAGTATTACAACCTTAACAAGGATTTATTTAAAAGATTGTGGCATGAAACTTTTATAACTATAATAAATATCTGTACCTTTCTGTTTATGAAAACAGCACAAGCCGAAACATTTTGTTGAATTGTAACGTAATAAAAGGGCCTGGGATGGCCTAGTTGGCGGTGGGTGGTGATGACTAGCTGCCTTCCCTCTAGTCTTACACTGCTAAATTAGGGATGGCTCGGTGCAGTGGACTAACAACCTACTCACTTAAATACGTGTTCATGAAACCGCAAGTGAGTGCGGTCCTATGTTCCTTGACGGAATCGAGTGGTAGATGATGATGAATGAACGTAATAAAATTACAGTTTGAAATTATTCTCAAATTCAGCATACAACTTAAAATTAAGGTGCTGTGCGTTGAGATGTATCCTGAAATATAAACAGCGGTTAAGATCATAATTATATCTGAAGCACATTTGAAACACTGTTATGACCTCATCCTTCTCTTAAAGCATTCACCTTCGAAGATCCTTCCTGTTATTTTACATGTACTTAAGCACTATGAATACAGCAAGCCAGGAGGTAAAAGCAAAGATATCTTGGACTTTTAAAGAAGCATGATAATAGATGCCCTGTCTTGAAAAGGCACCATTTATTAAATTATTTGTTATCGTAGTTCATCAACAATATTCGAAAGTGGTACTCATGAGAATATATTCTAGCCCTTAATCATAACTACAGAGATGTGTAAGATCCACTGTCAGTAAAACTATGCAGGGAACGTCAAACAAGATAGTTGGCCCTTCTTGTGTGCGCTATGGTTCTTCAAAAAAAAAATGACAATAAATAAAAAGTAAACATAAGTTATTAAACATCGCGCACACGCTATTAAACTGTATTTCTATATTGATGAAAGAGAACTCTTTCAGAATAATAACACAAGAATACATCAAGCTCTTACTAGCAAAAATAGGTTTAAAGTGCCTGCCACCTGCTTCCCTTTACTATTCTTGGCTGACATAAAGAGAATATCTCAGTCCGATGGAGTATTTCTGGAATGAACTTGAACACTGCATTGATCCCTGCAGTTTTCTGCTAATATCTGGGAACCAACTTTTGAAAACTGTCTGTGGAAAAACAAGATACAAAAAAACACCACCTTGTGGAGTCTGCGTCGTGCTGAATCCAAGCTATTATAAGGAAGAAGGGTTGTTCGACACAGCATTCTGCTCGTGCCATGTTAAAATAACCAATTAGTGAAGATTTAATCGAAATAAGAAAACGCACTAACAAAATTAGAACTGGAAGTTACAACTGAATGAAATGCAAGCTGCGTTAATAGGCTTATAATAGTCTGGATTCAACAGTACTAGTGGTAGAAACCAAAACTAATAACAGTAAAAAAGGTCGGGGTAGAACTGTAGGAAGTTTATCTCGTTAAAATTTGTTGAAACTGGTTCTGAGAAAATAACAAAACACAAATAATAGCGATAAAATTATACCGCACAGAAATAACACATAGTAACAACTATGAATATTATTATTGACAATTCATTAAAAAAAAATCGTAAGCCACGGTAATAATGATGTAAAATGTAAACCTGTTGTTGTTTTGATTGTTTGTTTTTGAATTTCGCGCAGAGCTACTCGAGGGCTATCTGTGCTAGCCGTCCCTAATTTTGCAGTGTAAGACTAAAGGGAAGGCAGCTAGTCATCACCACCCACCGCCAACTCTTGGGCTACTCTTTTACCAACGAATAGTGGGATTGACTGTCACATTATAACGCCCCCACGGCTGAAAGGGCGAGCATGTTTGGCACGATGGGGATGCGAACCCGCGATCCTCGGATTAGGAGTCGCACGCCTTAACACGCTTGGCCATGCCGGGCCTGTTGTTTCAAAATCAAGCACAAAGCTATATCATGGGCTATACGTGATCTGCCCACCACGGGTATCGAAACCTGGTTTCTAGTGTTGTCAGCCCACTAGGGGAATATAAATTTCATGAAAGAGTTTAAACACTAAAATATCTTACAAAGGAAAGTATGGAATTAATTAGAAAGACACTTAGAAAGTGCGATCTCCACCTTGCAATGTTATGACTTCTGCAGTAACCAAACCAACGTACACAGTTATCCCAAACAGTTCCTCACGCTCAAAATTATATGTCTAGATGCCAAGACCTTCTTCCTATGTCCGTTTGTTCCCGATTTTGAATCATTTCATAAAATTCCAATATAATAACATTATACGGGTGTGGGTGACCTTCAACATTCACGAAAAGTTAATCAATTGACCCTTTGGTAGAACACTTAGCTTTTGTACCAAATTCAATGAAATTATATGAAATATCTTCTGGTTATACTGTCCATACAAACACATAGGAGTGAAAACAATATCTTTCCCGTTGAGCTGGGGTAATTAACTTCTATGGTAAGATTAACTGTTTGTTTGTATATTTGTTTCGAGTTTGGCGCAAAACTACGTGAGGACTATCTGTGCTAGCTGTCCCTAATTTAAAGTGAAAAGCTAGAGGGAATGCAGCTAGTCATCATCACCAACCACCAACTCTTAGGCTACTCTTTTATCAACGAAGAGTGGAATTGACTGACACATTATAACTTGCTCTCGGCTGAAAGGTCGAGCATGTTTGGAGTGAGATTAAAACTGGAGGAGCTTGAAAACAAAATAATAATAACAATGGTGGAAAATGGTGTGAAGAAAAGTAGAAAACACGCAAACAATGCCAAAAATTAACAACTAAGGGGTACAAACAAAGAATTAATGGTGGAAGTTAGTGTAAAGTGAAACACTTGTAACTGGCGAGAATCAATGGCGAAAGGTGTGGACCAAATGACAAAGGTTACAATGGTGGACATGAGATTCCACATCCATGGTGAAAATAAGAAAAGAATGATAAATAAAAAAACACCAGAAAACAGAAGAATAACAGTTATTGGCATGAACCTTGACTATAATATTTAAATAGAATATTAAATGTATCGTCTCCTTTTATAATCTTGGAATATAACAGTTTAAACGCTATAGAGGTAATTATTTTAGGTGGAGTTGTAGAAGTGATAGTAACGTAGTTGATTATATCACTCAAGTAGCTATTCATGAATCACCCGAGGTAGTCTTAGAAATTAATAATACTGTTGTAGCCTTTATATTAAATAAATACCTATCAATCTAAAATAGGTTCAAGATGTAAGATTTGCAGAGAGTTGCCAAGAATTAAGCACTTTTTTGCAAATATTTGTATGTAATACAATGCAGCTTTCTGCTTATATGGGACAAACTTTTTCTCACTCATTGAACGTTCAGAAGTGCTCATACCATGCTTAATTCAGCATATATTTCTTCCCTTAGGAAACTTCTCAGGAATGTTTCTGGCTCAGCGTAAAAAAAGAAAAGAAAAGAGTATGTTTCGATCTTGTAAGGCAGCGTATAAACATGTTTATTCTGTCTTTTGTTTTGTTTTTTTTTAATTTCGCGCAAAGTTTCTCGAGGGCTATCAGCACTAGCCACCCCTACTTTGAAAGTGATAGACTAAAGGAAAAACAGCAAGTTGCCACCACCCACTGTTAACTCGTAGGCTATTCTTTTACCAACGAATAATGGAATTAACCTCACATTCTAACGTCCCCATATGTTCGATGACTTGGTTCGAACTCATGAACCTTATAGATTAAGTGTTCTAACCACTTGGCCACGCTAGGCCTGTTCGTTCTGATCAACCTTCTACTGCGTAATAAAACACTTTGAACACTCGCAGGTTCATTCTTAAACAGCTCCTATTATCCCATAGTGAGTAACAAAAATATCTGTATTCTTGTTGTTTGAAGTTAAGCACAAACCTACACACGGTGTCATGTTTTGTTCTGCCCACCATGAATATCGAAACTCGCTTTCTAGCTGTGCCTCTTGGGAGTGTGAGAATGTAAAAAGGTTTAATCTCTGAGAAAAAGCTAAAAGGAGAAAGTTACATACAAGGAGAATACCAGATTCAGTTCAGCATCTCGTTGATTCATATATTGTTCGTTTTTGTTTTATTGGGAGGGGTTGTTATTATTGTTATCAGTAGGGCTTCAAGATAACGTTAAGTCTAGTAGTACAGTCGGAGCTTTGTGAGAATTTGATTTGGCTAAATAATATTTTATGTTAAATATTTACTTGTGGTATTCCCTCATTGGGTGGGTGATATACACCTGAGCCTAAATTGCTTAAATCCTTGGTTTGATTTTACCGGTGAACATAGGAAGTTTTATTTACTCAATGCTTTCTTGGACTCAGACAGTTTTAGCTTCTTTGAAACATATAAGAAATATTTTGGACTACAAAGGATTCCTTGAGGACAGAGAGTTTCGGAGAATGGAGTAACTTGGTGTATAATACCTTCCCTGCTTGTATAGAACGTGTTTGCTGGTAAATATGAAATACGTCAAAAGATCCACAACTGACTTGGATCGTGGATTTATGAGTTCTTATTAGTGAGCCACATGATGTAACTTGTTGTCTGCTGATAAAGAAGCTGGTGGGAGTAAATATAGGAAGTCGTTTTAATGTGAGGAAAATCCTATTTTTAATTATCCTATTATTAAGGCATTCATTCAAATACTACCAGAGAGACAATTCGAGAAACTCTGTATTGTGATTATATGGACTTCCATTTTTGTTTCTTTTTTGAACTACACATTGATGGTAAACGTACTATATATAGTATGGCATAGTTGCATCTTTTTTTAGTGTAATAATTGGTGTAACAGGTAGTCGTACTCCTTCAGATATTGTTTTTAAGACATGTACTGTTATGTGAGAAAACTAGATTGCAATTTGACATCTTATTAGTCATTTAAAGAAACATTTATTTATGTGATACCACAGCAAAACTTTTCTCCCAGCTGCGAGATAAAGGATGCCTGATAGAGTTCCTACCACGTTACAGCGATGAATGAGTTTCGTAGAGTTTTAATTTTACGTTCTTGATAAAATCAGTGTTAGGGTTTTTCAGGTTCCAGTATTCGGCGTTTTAACATATTAAGCTTAAGTGGTAATAGTGATTTTACTTGAAGTACGTTTATCACCAATTATGTATCAACAGTATTTTCACTGTCTGCTTTGTGTTGCTATTACTACTCATTTAGACTTAGTGTTACCAGAGAATGAGTTAGTAGGAAGCGCATAACAACTATCAACTATTCGAACTAGTCGTTACAAGTAGTGATCGAGATCTGGTTGGTTTTGTTATTCCTCGCTATTCTTTGGCATTAATGACATTACCTAGCCATAAAGGTCATTGACCACAACCTTTGGGGACATTATTTAATAATATAAAGTACTTCTGTCGTTGGCTAGACACTGGCGTCATTAGTTGAAATAAAATAGAGAACAACGATTCGACCTTCTTATGTCATCTTCAGGTTGACTCGTAGACTTTCCAACTGACCGTTGCTGGGCACATGTCTTTGAGTTGCAAGTACAAATACAGTACACTGGAGGTACCTTTTTCTTATTTCAATGCCTGTTTGCTTCACATCATTTCTGGACTCGAAAAATTTGACACCCTATAACTTCTGGTACGTGACGAGGCATGTCTACATCAAACACAGAAAAATTGTCTGAACAAAGTGTTCGTCTGTTTTGGATAATATCGTACCAAAATTACGCCCTTTTATATAAAAGAGGTGTGCATGTGTGTTTTGACGAACAAATGATCAAAACGACTTATTCAGACAATAATAACAACTTATTCATATTTGTCCCATCATATACTACCCCTTATGTTACTGTTCGGGCATGTACTCAATACCTACACCATGCATACAGACAGTAACATCCATATAGAGCTGTATGCAAACGTGTTGGTCAATATTGTACTATGTCTATTGTTTGTATTTATTTAAGGTAATTTACAAATTATTTTCCCTAAAATTATTCATAATTACTTGTGAACCTACATTGGCTCACTTAGGAGCTGTAAAAATTTTATAGAAAATTTCACAAGCATCATTAATTGGAATAATTTAATTAATTAAAGAATACAAATCATCCAAATATAGAATATGTAATATTTGAGTCAAGTAGAAAAAATGATATGCGATCGTTTGTTACGAAACTATTGGATAGCTCGTCTCTCTCTCACACTCAAACACACACACACACGAGTGCGCTTACACGTACACATACATATATCATTCATTAAGTGTTCATCTTTTTATTACTTATTATAACAATGCACAAACACAACGGGATATGGAAAAGACTAAAATTAAAAAAATAAAAGAAAGTAGTAATTTAATTTAGTAGAATTCAGAATTTAATTCAGTAGAATGATTCTACTCCCTACAACTCCCACACGAATCAACTGACAACAACCTCTGTATACCTTCTAGATGCTAGAGTTCTTAGCAATTTCCTTGAAAAGAATAATATAAGAATTCAAGATTGCCATGGGTAGTATTACAATAATCCATTCAATATGAACAGTAAATATCTTGACATATAAACCATAGTGATAGCACTGTGGACTGCCGTACTAAAGCTTGTTTATTCTTTGCCTTTGTTTACAGGTTTTATGCGTCTTTCTCATCTTCTAGTTTGTGGAAACGCTTGGATGTATTTGAAAAACCAGAGTTCAAAATGATGAAGAAGTTATCAAACAAAAGATGGAGCATTCATTCATAGGCAATGCGAGCCTTAGAATGAGATACAAAGCCATAATACAAGCCCTTGCTCCATTCACAGACGATAAGTCTGAAGAAAAAAAACAACTCAAGTGTGTTTAAAGTCACAAAGCATTATGTTACAATATAACGGAATTATGAAGCCTTTTCCTGGTAAGACTTCATAAGACAAGTAGTTCATTACAAAACATGTTTGGTGCAACCGCACTTCGAACCCGCGAAACGCGAGTTGAACGCCTCAACACACTTGATCATGCCTGGCCCTGAGTAAAAGACGTCAACATTATTTCACTGGCATGAATAAGATGTATCATTATCATTACAGGAAAACAGACAACTTTTGAAAAATATTTTATATATTTCCAGTGGCTAAATACATAATAAAATAAAGTAATATTTTTTTTGTCAGCTTCAGTTACTACAAAATGTATTCAATTCTGCTTATTACCAACTGTTTCTTTACTGGATTAGTTTATTACACAATTTTATTTGATCTTCGGGGAAATTCGCGTAGAAAAAGAAGGTAAATAAAAACCATAATCAGTAAATTTGAGAACATTAATGGACTGCAACTTTCTGTCTAAAGAAAAGACGACTTTTGGCTTCTTTACTGTTTGTTTTGTTTTTTGAAATTCGCACAAAGCTACTCGAGGGCTATCTGTGCTAGCCGTCCCTAATTTAGCAGTGTAAGACTAGAGGGAAGGCAGCTAGTCATTACCACCCACCGCCAACTCTTGGGCTACTCTTTTACCAACAAATAGTGAGATTGACCGTAACATTATATCGCTCCCACGGCTGAAAGGGCGAGCATGTTTGGCGCGACGGAGATGAGACCCTCAGATTACGAGTCGCACGCCTTAACAGACTTGGCCATGCCGGGCCCGCTTCTTTCATGAAGTCTCTGAACAGAAGTCAAGTATTTTATTTCAACAAACAGTTACGGGTCATTAATGACTCTCAAACCTGCTAAGTCTACTCTGCCTGAAGTTCAAGTGAAGCGAAACCATTGATACTTTGAATAAACTAAAGTATCTGTAATGCAGCATGTTTCGAGTCTAAATAAGGAAGTGGGCGGAAAATGGTAATATATTTTTAGTTCTATTATGATAATCAATGCAAACATTATTGCAATATAGTATAATTAATTCATACGTTGTATAATTAAATCATTTATGTCGGTACTTCTGTGGTATTAATATTTAAATGAAAATTGAACTTCGACTCACAAAATACTCTTTGAATAACTACTTATAGCAACGACTTCATTAAACAAAGAAACAGTTTTTTAATATAATGTCCCTATAGTTCAGCAGTAAGTCTGCAGGCTATAGCAGGATATAAGGCTCGATACCCCTGGTGATCAGAACACGAATTGTCAACTGGTAGCTTTGTGCTTAACAACTAAAGAAATCGTAATTTAGATAAAATAAAAAGAAGACACAGAAGTGGTGTTGCAATGTTTTAATCACAACACCCATCACGTAAAACTGGACACAAACTATAGTTTACAAGGAAGCGCTTTATTTTAATACTGACAGCTGCCCTTTGTTTTCTGTAAAACAACGAACGGTTCGTTATATTCCGAATATGGGTGGTAAACGTTGAACCCAGAAGTCCCTAATACCAATGTTTCCAAATATAGAATTAAAAGTATGCGTCTTTATTCACGTCCGTAACTTGGTAGGTTTCTTTTAGGAATATTTATCTTAACACGGAAGTCGATTGGCGATTCTTATTGTAAAACATTTTATTGTAAGAAGTTTTATGATAGGATAATAATCATGAGTAACTCTTGTTGTAAAACATTTTCTTGAAAGCAGTTTTATGATACGATAATAATCATGAGTAACTCTTGTTGTAAAACATTTTCTTAAAAGCAGTTTTATGATAGGATAATAATCATGAGTAACTCTTGTTGTAAAACATTTTCTTGAAAGCAGTTTATGATACGATAATAATCATAAGTAACTCTTGTTGTAAAACATTTTCTTGAAAGCAGTTTTATGATACGATAATAATCATGAGTAACTCTTGTTGTAAAACATTTTCTTGAAAGCAGTTTTATGATAGGATAATAATCAAGAGTAACTCTTGTTGTAAAACATTTTCTTGAAAGCAGTTTTATGATACGATAATAATCAAGAGTAACTCTTGTTGTAAAACATTTTCTTGAAAGCAGTTTATGATAGGATAATAATCGTGAGTAACTCTTGTTGTAAAATATTTTCTTGAAAGCAGTTTTATGATAGGATAATAATCATGAGTAACTCTTGTTGTAAAACATTTTATTGCCAAAAGCTGTGTAGCAGGATAAATTATCACGATGAAACACAAAGCTACACAAGGGTTATCTGCGCTAGCCGTCCCTAATTTAAAAATGTAAGACTAGAGGGAAGGCAGCTAGCCATCACCACCCACCGCCAACTCTTGGGCTACTCTTTTACCAACGACTAGCGGGATTGACCGTCACATTACAACCCTCCACATCGCTGAAAGAGCGAACATGTTTGGTTTGACGGGGATTCAAACTCGCGATCCTCAAATTACGAGTCGGGCGCATTAACCACCTGGCCTTTTCTGGGCCCGAGGAAATTATATCATGAAATGTTTACTTGCCAGAACTGTATAGCAGGAGAGCTTATTATGAGAAACAGGGACAGAAGTAAGGGTTTAGACGGGTCTGGGACTAAATTTTTCTATCGTGCTTGTGATGATGGTGACTAAAGACAAAGCAACAACAAAAACCTAACTAAATCTGCAGATGTTTGACTTTTGAAGACAATGGGAAAACAATCCCTATACGTTTGTAAGACTTGTATACAAATTAATTAAACATATTAGATGTTTTTCAAATAAGAAAAGTGGAATTTTAACACAGACAAATTTAGCATTTCGACCACAAACTACATAAACAGATAGAAATCACATGCACATAAACTAAACAATTCAATTCATGTACACGCACACAAACAGATTAACTCACACACACACACAAACAGATTAACTCACACACACACACACATAGATCACACAGGAACTCACAGAGTATTCCCAGCATTGGTATCAGATCATGTCATCTGCATTTCATGGCTCTTTCTGTAGTAAAGACATTTATGATCTTTTTGGTGTCAAGCGGCTCTAACAAGGCATTGTCTATGTAAAAAAGTGCCAGTACATTTAAGCTGTCTTGGCACATTGCTGATGGAACTTTGTTCTTTGTCCTTTTTTAGTACAAAGAATGGTCTTTCTGTAGAGGAGTTTTTTCACATGAGGCTCAGGCATATCCTTAAGATTATCAAGACGTTTGAGAAAGATGATTTCATGGATTGGTCACATATTATTCTTAGCATACTTTGTTTCTTGTCTTCTGAGAGATTTTCTAAGAACCTTCCCTTGCAGAGGGCAGAAGCTTGAACAATCTATTCTTCTGTGTAACTCTTGAAGTCCCTAGGATATGCACAACTCAGGTTTTGCTGAGGTTTTGAATTTTATATTGAGTAAAGAGTAAAAAATCACTGTTCTCAGCATCTCCTACAGTCATGTGAAAATGTTAGGACACTCTATGAAAGCCTGTGTATATTTGTAACATTTTTGGATATATAGATATTTAATCTCAATTTTAACAATATTGAGAGATTATAGGAATATAACTAAACAATTAAAACTGAAGAAAAGACTTTTCAAAATCTTCTGTAAATGTCATGCTACAAAAATGCATATTCGAACTGAGGAAAAATTAGGACACCCCCACATTTATACCCACATAAAATGTCTCAACTCACACACAGGTGTATCACACCAAGTGCACGTGATTAGAAGATCGTTACTCAGCATTGTGAATGAGGCTTGCCCTATTTAAACCTCAGATATTTAGTTTGGTGTGCTCCTGACTTTTGAATTGAGAGTGAGCACCATGGTGAGAGCAAAAGAGCTGTCTGAGGCCTTCAGAAAGAAAATTGTAGCAGCTTATGAGTCTGGTAAGGGATTTAAAAAGATCTCAAAAGAGTTTGAAATCAGCCATTCCACTGTCCGGAAAATAGTCAACAAGTGGAGGGCTTTCAAAACAACTGCCAACATGCCCAGGTCTGGTCGTCCAAGCAAGTTCACCCCGAGAACAGACCGCAAGATGCTAAAAGATGTCTCCAAATGCCCTAACATGTCATCATGGGACCTACAGCAGGCTCTGGCTACTGTTGATGTGAAAGTGCATGCCTCTACAATCAGAAAGAGACTGCACAAGTTTAACTTGTATGGGAGGTGTGCAAGGAGGAAACATTTGCTCTCTAAGAGAAACATCAAGGCCAGACTGAAGTTTGTCAGAGAGAATGTAGACAAAGACCAGGACTTCTGGAATAATGTTCTTTGGACAGATGAGTCCAAAGTTGAATTATTTGGACGCCAGAACAGAGGACATGTTTGGCGTAAACCAAATACAGCATTCCAGGAAAAGAACCTCATACCAACTGTGAAGCATGGAGGTGGAAGTGTCATGGTTTGGGGATGCTTTGCTGCAGCAGGACCTGGACAGCTCACAATCAGAGAATCCACCATGAATTCTGCTGTGTATCAGGGGGTGCTTGAGGATCATGTGAAATCATCTGTAAGAAAATTAAAGCTGAAGCGGAACTGGACCCTGCAACATGACAATGACCCAAAACATACCAGTAAATCCACCAAGGACTGGCTGAAAACTAAGAACTGGAGAGTCCTGTAATGGCTGAGTCAAAGCCCAGATCTTAATCCAATTGAGATGCTGTGGGGTGAGTTGAAACGGGCTGTACATGCAAGAAACCCCTGAAACATCTCACAGCTGACAGAATTCTGCATTGAGGAGTGGGGCAAACTTTCTTCAGACCGATGTCAGAGAATGGTAGATGGCTACAAGAAGCGTCTCACTCCAGTTATTTCAGCCAAAGGGGGTAACACTAGCATTAGGGGGTAGGGTGTCCTAACTTTTTCCTCAGTTCGAATATGCATTTTTGTAGAATGACATTTACAGAAGATCTTGAAAAGTCTTTTCTTCAGTTTTAATTGTTTAGTTATATTCCTATGATCTCTCAGTATTGTTAAAATTGAGATTAAATATCTATATATCCAAAAATGTTACAAATATACACAGGCTTTCATAGGGTGTCCTAACTTTTTCACATGACTGTATGTCCCGTCACATATTCTGCTTTTTTAAACCTTATATGTCTCGCATCCTCTCAGTTGTTCACTCTTTACCTCATATTCGAGAATTAAATCTTGCAATTTCTGCTCGAATGTCTTTAGAGATTTAAGCAGATGAGAAAATGTACTGCCGTCCATTTACCAACTATTCGTTGGTAAAAGAGTAGCCCAAGAGTCGGCGTTGGGTGATGATGACTAGCTGCCTTCCCTCTAGTCTTACACCGCTAAATTAGGGACGGCTATCGCAGATAGCCCTCGAGTAGCTTTGCGCGAAATTCAAAAATACAAATACTTTTTATCATTACGTAAACTACTCTTTATTAACGGGGTTTGATGAGACGACTACTCCGATAAGTGCGCTGTTTTGAAGCTTTGTCATCATATTGAACACCCTTGCTAAAAGCCTATGTTTTACGATTTCCAGAAGATTAAACCATTTCCGATTCATTCAGATCTTTACAGCAATTACTCATTACCCAATATTTGAAAGTCGTTAAGAAGAACACATCAAGCTTGGCTTCAAACTCAGAATGCCCCACAGTAGCATAGCGGTAATGTGCTGAATTACAACGCCAAAGACTGGGTTTCGATACCGACGTGGGCATAAAATAAATCGGTAATAATCTAGCATTGTGCTTAACTTCAAACAAATAAAATCATTTATCACTATTAACTGTATTTTTTATTCTACATGCTCTGAAAAGTTGTTAAGACTCACATAAATTTACAAGCAGTAAACCTAACTTCAAACTCAGAATAAAATAATTTATCTCAAAAGGCCCGGCATGGCCAGGTGGGTTGAGGCGTTCGACTCGTAATCTGAGGGTCGCGGGTTCGATTCCCCGTCACACAAAACATGTTCGCCCTTTCAGCCATGGTGGCGTTATAATGCGACGGTCAATCCCATTATTCGTTGGTAAAAAAGTAATCCAAGAGTTGGCGGTGGGTAGTGATGACTAGCTGCCTTCCCTCTAATCTTACACTGCTAAATTAGGGACAGTTAGCTCTGCAAAATAGTTAAAACAAACAAACAAATCCGTCGACGGATGCAACATGTCCGAAACACAGATACCAGGATTTCTTGTCATATGCCCTGGTATCCAGAGCTAAAGGAAAAATCCTCTAACACTGATCTGTGACATCTGTTGTTTTTTGCTCCCTATAGTTACATATTAGAAACCTAAAAAACGCATATTTCAACGCCGTACTACGTAACGCATTATAAACATGAAACATTTGCAACGCCGGAAAAGCATACTAATTTCAAACACACGCACCCACACATACTCGAGCGCAATACCGGAAACACGTAGGCCACCGCTAAAAGTACAAAAGCATTGCAATACCGGAAATACGAAATCATTTCACACATAAAAGACTTGCCGTCAGCATTGTTAGGCATTCGCAAGCTTAATGTTACAAAATGTGAATAGTGCATGGACGTTGTTAGGTCATACAAACGAGGCTAAAATACTGTTTGTTTTTCAGGTGTTCACAAACCCGTTAAATCCAGTTTGACAAAGTATAACTTTGACTAGGTTGTTACTAACAAGTCCACTTCATTAGTGGTTCTAAGCTATTAAAATAAATCCAATGAACACAGATGATTCGGGAAACAGAATATTGACTTACCCTGATTCAAATACACGAGCAACCAGAGAAGAAGCGAGTATTTTCGGAAAGCAATAGTCTCACATTAAAAAGATACAATTGACTCTTTCTAATCTTACCTGGTCCGGCATGGCTAAGCGCGTCAAGGCGTGCGACTCGTAATCTGAGGGTCGCGGGTTCGCATCCCGGTCGCGCCAAACATGCTCGCGCTCCCAGCCGTGGGGGCGTTATAATGTGACGGTCAATCCCACTATTCGTTGGTAAAAGAGTAGCCCAAGAGTTGGCGGTGGGTGGTGATGACTAGCTGCCTTCCCTCTAGTCTTACACTGCTAAATTAGGGACGGCTAGCACAGATAGCCCTAGGATAGCTTTGTGCAAAATTCCAAACAAATCTAATCTTACCACTAAACCATGCGACATGTTGAAAAACCCTATTTCATAACTAGAACTGTGAAACAGTATTCATATAATGATAGTTCTTATTATCGCTTTTGATCCGTTGGTATAGAATATTATTCTCTATGGTTGGTTTCCTTCATAGACACACACAAACTTACTACAATAAAAAAAAAACAACTAAGTAATATTCATATCCATCTAAAGACCCATTAATTTAACTTACTACTTCTTTAATGAATAGTTTAATTATTTGTTGCTAAACATAAGGTTACACAATGGGCTGTCTGTGCTGTGCCCACCAAAAGTATCCAAACTAAGTTTTTAACGTTTTATGCCCTTATATTTGATGCTGAACCACTGGTGAACCCTTAACGAATGGAACGTTTAGACATATTATGAGTTGTCAATTTAAATGTTTCTAGATTCGATTCAGACAGAACAACAACTGATGTTTGAATCTTAACTACATCAACAATGGTAGAGCAACATTCACGTGGGTCCGGCATGGC
The DNA here is from genome assembly GCF_004210375.1 of Tachypleus tridentatus. Taxonomy (NCBI): domain Eukaryota; kingdom Metazoa; phylum Arthropoda; class Merostomata; order Xiphosura; family Limulidae; genus Tachypleus; species Tachypleus tridentatus. The sequence goes on along the minus strand of NC_134832.1, from coordinate 136,111,936 downwards.
TACGTGGTTAAGGCATTAGACTCGTAATTTGAGGGTTGCGGGTTCCAATCCCCGTCACACCAAACGTGCTTGCCCTTTCAGCCGTAGGGGCGTTATAATGTTACAGTCAATCCCAATATTCGTTGGTAAAAGAGCAGTCCAAGAGTTGGGCTCTTACACTACTAAATTAGGGACGGCTAGTTTTGCGCAAAATTCAAAATAAACAAACAACACCATTCATGTTTATAATTTTTACCTTGCTATTGTGGTACGTTGAGTAACAAGGTCATTCAGGACTATTTCTCTTCTATATGTCCACGAATCCTTCACGTTTCCTGTGAAGGAAGTTTGAATGTTTCTAACGCTTAAAAGTGTGTAATATGTGAATCTGTCTTCTTCAGAAGTAGAAAAAAGCGAAGAGTCCACCAATCGAAAGAGCTATGGCTTTATAATTGTTTATACGATTGAAAAACTTCTTTTTAAACTACGTTAAATGTATTACCACGAATGTTGTTTTGTCAACTAGATCTCAACTGTAAATGTATAGCATGATTCAGGGACGTTTACGAGCACATACTCGTAAAACAGAAGCTTTTATTTTGTTTTTGTTAAGCACAAAGCTAGAAAATGAATGTGTGTACCCTGCTCACCACAGGTATCGAAACCCGGTTTTTAGCGTTATAAACCATCAGACTTTACAGCTGAACCACTGGTGGAAACGTTGTTAAGCGCAAAACTAGACAATGGCTCTCTGTACTTCGCCCACCACGGGTATTGAAATCAAACCGGTTTTTGGAATTACAATCCTTCATATTTTACGGCTAAGCCAGTAAGGGGGGAAGGGGAAAACAGAAGCTAAGAAGGTCATGTCAAACACTACGATTAACTCCGCCGAGTTGAATTTTTATTTGTAAACTTAAATCGGTAATGATAAAACACCTGCGTATAAGGGCATAATACGGTTGTAAGTAGCGCATACACCTGTTCAACTGCTACCTTGAATGTTCACGTCCAACGAAAGATTTATCTCAACGCCCAGTTCTTGGTCGCACGTACTGTTGCCTGTAGCAAAATGTTCTATAAACCTACAATTCATTGTGATGTAACTCTGCTGGTGTTCCTACTTCATCTGGGGGTTATTGTCTTACGGGGTAAACCGTGTGCTTTCATAGAATTTGGTTTTTAAAAGATCTAGGAAAAACATAGAAATAAAAAGGCAGTAGAAGAGTCGGAAAGTAGTGTGGGAAATTATTTTATTGAACACTCAATCACGTGATCAACAGTTAGGTTCTCGTGAGAGAAATACGTTTTAGAAATTGTAATTTTAACTCGTCTGTTAGAAGGTGTTAAAAACTCGTATGTCTAAATAAAATATGCGATTCGTTGATGTAGTGTATAGTATTACTTTTATTATATCTCCTCTTACGTTGTTGATTTTGTTCCAAATACTCAGATAACGAGTGTCTTTCCGCATAGTTTAATAGGCTTTAGTTTTCAGGCTGGAATAGGTTTTGAGTTAGCATCTCTAAAAGAAATTAATAAAACATGACCTTTAACTTGAATTTTCACTAATGACATATTTTTCTTTTAATTTTGTTCGTTTTTGGATTTCGCGCAAAGCTGCACGAGGGCTATCTGCGCTAACCGTCCCTAATTTAGCAGTGTAAAACTAGAGAGAAGGCAGCTAGTCATCACCACCAACCGCCAACTCTTGGGCTACTCTTTTACAAACGAATAGTGGGATTGATCTTCACATTATAACGGCCCCATGGCTGAAAGGGCGAGCATGTTTGGTGTGACAGAGATTCGAGCTCGCGATCCTCAGACTACGGGTCAAGCGCCTTAACCACCGGGCCATGCTGGATCCTTTCCTTTAGTTAGAAAAAAAATGATCCTATTACTCAAATAAATACTCTTTACACGTTCCCATGATCTAATACTTTAAGTATCAAGTGGAAGTTTCTATAAGTTATGTTGAAGTACAATAACGTATTCAGTTTTACTTCTGTAGTTGGTAACTATTTATACGTGCGGCAAACTCACCCAATTAATTGCCAAATGCAAATTCACAGTTAGACTTAAGTTACATTTCTTCCGAGACCAAAAACGTTTGTTTGTAGTTAAGCGCAAAGCTACACAAAGGACAAACTTTGCTTTGCCCACCACGGGTATCAAAACCTGGTTTCCAGCGTTGTAACTCCGTAGACATTTTGTTCTTCATTAATTCGCCCTCGTTAAGGGGGGTATTAATATAAATATAAATGTATCATATTCTTAAATAATATGTTAATAGTATTACGTAACAAAAATATTTGTTTGTTTGTTTTGGAATTTCGCACGAAGCTACTCGAGGGCTGTCTGTGCTAGCCGTCCCTAATTTAGCAGTGTAAGACTAGAGGGAAGGCAACTAGTCATCACCACTCAACGCCAACTCTTGGGCTACTCTTTTACAAACGAATAGTGGGATTGGCCGTCACATTATAACGCCCCCACGGCTGGGAGGGCGAGCATGTTTGGCGTGACCGGGATGCGAACCCGCGACCCTCAGATTACGAGTCGCACGCCTTAACACGCTTGGCCATGCCGGGCCTAACAAAAATATACACAACTGATTATAATATTCATATTATAATACACTGTCCAGATGAACAGTGATGAGACACTTATAAAATAACAAGACATTAAACATTCACATGAAGTATCACTGTAATTTCTCACACAGTACGTATCCCTGTAGACCATCACTCACCAAATGGACATGATCCCTGTAGATATTATAAAAGTCTGATAAATTGTCTTTGAACTTTAACCGTAAGTAATCAAAATATATTTTATTTTTTAAGTCGAGCTTTAAAGAACTTTAGAAAACGTGCACGAACAACACATGTCAAAATATTAGCGCGTGCAGAATATACCACAAGTTTTGCATGTAAAAAGCGGAACAGCTTACTATGATGTGAACTTAAACCAATTAAATATCCAACGAAAACCACCAATCGTTTCTCCTGATCCAATGAAATACGACCCAAAACTACAATACTCTAACAAACTAAACACAAAGTTCACAAATCCTATGGATTGGGACATTGAAGAAAACAACAAATGAACTATTGTTTCTCGAGTACGAATAGAGAAAGAACACAGCCCAGTCGGATGTCTAAACATGTGAACTAATTTAACATTTGTAGTCACCACATGATGCCAAAGAAGATAGTCTAAATTGCAGTATTGATAATTGACAAAAGAATCAAAATATCCCTTCCAAAGAGACGACCAATCACTATCAGATATTCTAAAACTCATGTGGTGATAATGAAAGATATTCTGCAATTCACAAAATATTCTTCTCAGAGAAAGACCCTGAAATAAAGTAAAATCTAAACCATCATTGTGTGTAAAATACAAAACATGAGTAAAATAACACACACATGAAGGTAACACAAAGTAAGTAAAGATATCCAACCTGTGAGTTTACACTGAATAAATTTGACAGAAACGCTTAGTAAAAAACTTAATAACCAACTTAATAACAGCCGATTCCCAGAGAAAACGAGGTACAACTTTATAAAGTAAATGTAGGAGCCAGTGATTCCCGCAGCAACAAATTCACAAAAATAAAACGTCGCTCCACGGTTGTTCACTAGCTTAAGATTAAGAAACAAAAGTTGTTCCAGAATATCAAAAAAAAAGATCAGTTGGTAAATGGCAAAACCCACCCGAAAGAGTTTCCACCCTTTTAAGTTCTCAGCAACATATGGAAGCAAAAGTCTCATGAAAAGTGGGACTGTTTGACAAGATAAAACATCAACATGACGCTGCATATCACAATATAGTCCAAAATAAAAATCTAACAACGACCGTAGTACCTCACGACACTGTTCAGAAAAATAGTTTTGAAGCAGTTTCAGCCTATAAGTATATTTACGAAGCCTAATATCTACACAATTGAGCCCACTCTCACGAACTAGTTTAACTAATACCTGATAACGAACACTGTGAATACCACCATCCCATAGAAACTTTAAAAATTATCTCCGTAATGAAACAAGAGTAGACTTTTCCATATGTAGAACCTGAAGAGGATACCATTATATAAAAGCCACTAAGCATTAGCCAGCAGCACCATACCCTTAAAAGATAAATCTCTCAGTCACCAGTACGTTTGAATGCGTGTGACGTGTCGACAAATATCATGCTAATTTATACGATACGTCACAACATTATCAGGGTGAAACTGGATATCAAGAACGTTAAATACTGTGACTCCTTCAGAACCTCCACTCCTCGAGAGACCCCACAGACCCCACGCTTATCATAATTAACCAAACTACCCGTCGCGCTCATATACAACTGACAAATTGACAAATTGAAGCTATAGAAGTGACATAACGGAGTGTCAGAAATGTATCGTCAGCGTGTTGATACACCAGGTTTGTACCTGATGAAAATGGAAAACCAAAAATCATAATATGGAAAGGTTCCACAAAAAACAATGTACGACAAGCCTACATAGGACACCCCTGGCGGAGATCTCGAGTAATACTAATAAAGTAAGTAAAATATTTATTATATTTTACAATACTAGAAACTCTAAAATAACAAATAGTTATCCATCTGAAAAAATATCCCTAAACCCATATATCAATCAACGAGAACAAGTAACCATGTCGAACACCACCAAAAGCCTTCATTTGATCAATGTCGAGCAGAATCTCTCCCTGTTATGTTCGGTCGAGATAATCCATCAACAGCTTCAAACGACAACTACATCCCTACCCTGAACACACCCATTCTGATCCTTTGAAATGATACTACCTATAACTCTAGACAATCCAGTAGCGAACATTTTAGTCAAAGTCTTATAGTCACAATTAAGAAGCGTTAAAGTACGATAGTCCTGCGGTAATCTATCTCCTCCCTTGAGAAAAGCCCCCCAGTGGCTCAGCGGTATGTCTGCGGACTTACAACTCTAAAAACCTGGTTTAAATATCCGTGATGGGCAGAGCACATACAGCCCATTGTGTAGCTTTGTGCTTAATTCAAAACAACAACAACAATTCTTGAGAAGTAAAATAAGTACACTACGCTTTTCATACTATCAAGTAAGACAACTCGTAAGAAAATATCCTGCAAATCCACACAAAATCCTCAATGAAGGAAAGCAGAAAACATCTGCAAAATTCTATAGTGAACCCAACTTCTCCTTGAAGATGCGTTTTTTTTTAAAGATGCTTCAACTTTCCTAACTTCATCAATACTGATGTCAGTACTACACATGAAACAAAGTCCCTCAATTTGGTGGATACACAAGACAATACCTCTACCAAAGTTAAATCTTCCACACCCTCGCTCCTATAAATCGTAGAATAAAAGTCATGTAGAACAGCCCCAACAGATTTAGAACCACAAACTTGTTTGTTTGTTTTGAATTTCGCGCAAAGCTACTCAAGGGCTATCTGCGCTAGCCGTGCCTAATTTAGCCTAATTTAGGGCTAGAGGGAAGGCAGCTAGTTATCACCACCCACCGCCAACTCTTGGGCTACTTTTTACCAACGAATAGTGGGATTGACCGTGACATTATAACGCCCCACAGCTGAAAGGGCGAGCATGATTGGTGTGACGGGGATTCGAGCCTATGACCCTCAGATTACGAGTCGAACGCCTTGACCCACCTGGCCATGCCGAGCCTGAATCACAAACTAACACACCCTTCGGAGAGAAATGTTTCCAATTTTCCTGGCTTGAAGGAGTTCAATAGGTAGAAAAACTTATGTTAATGTTCGCCCTCTTCAAACCACCTTACAAGATACCTTATTATACCTTACAAGATACCTTATTATACCTTACAAGATACCTTATTATACCTTACAAGATACCTTACTATACCTCACAAGATACCTTATTATACCTCACAAGATACCTTATTATACCTTACAAGATACCTTACTATACCTCACAAGATACCTTATTATACCTCACAAGATACCTTATTATACCTCACAAGATACCTTATTATACTTCACAAGATACCTTATTATTATACCTCACAAGATACCTTATTATTATACCTCACGAGTTATCTTATTATTATACCTCACAAGATACCTTATTATTATGCCTCACAAGATACCTTATGTATATACCTCACAAGATACCTTATGTATATACCTCACAAGATACCTTATTATTATACCTCACGAGATACCTTATTATTATACCCTTTATCATTTGCACATCTAATTCCTCCAACTCAGACTCTATGATGGGACTGAAAAGAACAGGATGAAAACAAAATATGTTCACGCTCTATAGCCCGATTGAAATATACCCTATGTGTGTTACCAGCACGATCGTCGCGAGCACCATAAACTACAGTAAGTTGTTTGATAGCATCCTTCAACCTCACATACCAATGACATAGGCCAAAGTCGACTTCGTTGTATTAAAACATGAACCATTTCAACATAATCTAAATCCCTCAATAAACTATGATTAAAGTTTCAAAACCCAGGACCGCGAGAAACACTATTAAATTGAAAACCGGCCGTCATGAGACCTCGATTTGTCTGGGGAAACCAAGACCTACCAAAATTACTCCTAAAAAGGCAACACATTAGGACTAACCTGGATTTTATCAATCCTCACCATAAAGAAATCTAAACATATCTGACATGGAAAGAGTACTTAACAAGGCATTTAAACTGTGATCACGATCATATTTGACTAGAGATTTATCAAACACAATGTCCGTGACACAATTTAAATCCCTTACTACCGCCAAGTTTTTATCTGCTGTAAAAAGAGTAATTAAACTACTGGGGAACTCAACTCACTCAGAAGTACTGGAAGGAGCATACTCGTGGAACAATACAAATGATAAGTCGTTAAATGTACAATTAATAGTAACATCTCTCCCCAACTGATTCACATAATATAAACTAAGAAACTGAACAAACACTGCCAGCCCCTGTCTACCCCCATACTGCATTAAACAGAAAGAGCGACATTGGCCAAAGCTTGCTAACCAACTAAAAATGGTCATTTGTAAGAAAAATATATCTTGGAAATAAATTATGTAATAGTCTGAAATACAATATGTTAAATATTTTCACAATTTTCAAGCATCCTCAACCGCATTATGTTCACCACCCCTATTGTAAATCAAATAAAATTATGTTTCAAAGTTACAGTCTATCAGTAGTCTTTTTCACACGAGATGAACGAGTCCCAGACCGTGAAGTATCAGGAAGCCCCAAACATCTTTTCTGTTCGCTAGGTGAAGATACCACCCCCATACCAACTACTTCAGTGTATTTCCAACTCCGTGTGGTAGAGACGTCATGCTTAACATTGTTCAAAAGTGAATAAGTCGAATGACTTTCTGCTTTCTCTCTCAACGATAGGAACACAATCAACTTACAAACTTCCAGATTATTCCTGAACCTCCGTAGGACGTTCTTCACTAGGTTCAGTAGACGAAAAGTATGATTGACTTAACCCAGTATCTGTGGCAACAGGTCCATCAATATAACCAGTTTCAACGTCCGTATGTACGTATGGCCCACCTCCACAACCTCAGAATCTAATAGTCCCTCCGACTACGGGCTCTTCCTCAACTTCCCGACAATGTGACCTCGCCGATGACAATGATGACATATCAGTTGGGGACAATCCTGGTACAGGTGATACTTAACGAGACACAAATTACAGACATATCGTCAATGGTCATGTTCTGTTTTAACAAAGAGACGTTTACCCAAAGGGTCCAACACTTTGATCACATGAGACAAAGATGTATGGGAACCAGAAAAAGACACATGCACAAACTAATACCATTATAAATTATCTCGTTCCGTTTCCACACAACAATACTCTTAACTTCCTTCACACTCAATGTCATTTAATTTAAAAATGAGGCTGTCATCAGTAACGTTTGTTTTGTTTGTTTGTTTTTTGGAATTTCGCACAAAGCTACTCGAGGGCTATCTGTGCTAGCCGTCCCTAATTTAGCAGTGTAAGACTAGAGGGAAGGCAGCTAGTCATCACCACCCACCGCCAACTCTTGGGCTACTCTTTTACCAACGAACATTATACACCCCCACGGCTGGGAGGGCGAGCATGTTTAGCGCGACGCGGGCGCGAACCCGTGACCCTCGGATTACGAGTCGCAAGCCTTACGCGCTTGGCCATGCCAGGCCCATCAGTAACGTACTCTGGTACATCAAAAAGGAAAGAGTCAACGTACTGCTGGCTGCCCTTTGAGCCGCATAATTTCCACCATGAATATTCGGTCCAGAATCTACCACAAGTTCAATGTCTTCGATTAAAATAAATGAAACTTTATAACCCTCATAACAATACAAGAAATGGAATCAGGATCAAACTGAAAAAGCGCTTGTACAGCATCATCTTGAGTAACATGAGGCACCTACAGCTGAAACATCTGTAGAGGTTCGGAACAAAACTAACTAGGCCCAAGGACCTCTCCAGTCAAGAAAGAAAAAAAAACCTAAATAAAAGAACAGTTAGCGACTCGCGAAAAAAAAGCACAAGCCTAAACTGGAGCATAATGAAAACACGTCTTCTTAATCTGCAGACATTCCGCTGTGCAAATCGGCTGAGCGACGAGACCCATAAATTTTATACTGTACAGCTACATAAACAGCAACCTACAGGAATGTCGTAGATTTAGGACCACACCAGTGATTGGAGAAAATAGTCTGTATACCACCGAATTGTTGTGTATCTCAGCAGACAAATATATATACATTTAAATACTACATTCAGCCTTCAGGTGGAATTACTTTAACAGGGCAATAACAGCTATATTCATACATCCAGATGGATCAACGTAAAATTAGTTTAATGTAATGTGATAGCAACGATGAATTTTTAATTTCTAAATGACCTCAGGATAGTTTCAGAAGAAATGAAAATATCAGACTGTGAATTAAAGGATTCATAGCTCGCGATCCGTTTGTCATAAAAACGGCAGTACGCACTTTGAAATTGTGGTTGAGTTATAAGAGTGACAGCCAAATCCCACTAGATGATCAAACAAGAATATTCCAAGAATTTGCAGTGGATGCTCTTTACTACTGTCTCTCTCTAACCTATCAGTTTAAAATTATGGACTGATAAACACAGACAGCTCCTACGTAGCGTAGCTCAGTGCAAAATTCCGAAACAGACAAACTCTTTCTTAAAGTACCAGGTGGATGCTTGTTGCTGCATTATAAAGGTTTATAGATCTGTTGCTTCCGTAAGATGTTAATTTTATGAAATATGCGAAAATAAAGAAAAAACGTAAAGCTTTATTTCTTATTCATAATAAGGCATTACTTATTTATTATGTACCTATTTAATATTTTAAACTAAGTGATCAAAGATAGCTAATATGAATGTTTGAAAGTTATAATTAAATAACATATATATATATACTCTTCAAAAAAAGAAACGCAAAAGGTAAAATTTGAGACAAATTGTCAACAAGTTCATTCCGGGTAGTTCTGTATGACATGTGTGAAACTTTGCACATTCACTGCTGAACATCCAAAGTCTGCAAAGGCGAAGTCCACGCTCACTAGGTGAAGTTTAACGTCACTCAACGTCAATAACGAGTATGCCCCCCGTGAGCATCAATAACTGCTTGGCATCTCCTGCCCATGGAAGCGATGAGATGACGAATCACATCTTGTGGAATGGCTGTCCACTCAGCCTGCAAAGCTACTGCAAGCTGAGGTAGAGTCTGCGGTTGAGGTTGTCGCCGTCGCAGACGTCGGTCCAACTCGTCCCAAAGATGTTCGATGGGGTTTAAATCTGGTGATCTGGAGGGCCAGGGAAGAACGTTGATGTTGTGGTGTCTCAAGAAGACAGTGGTGAGTCGGGCTGTGTGAGGACGGGCGTTGTCATGTTGAAAAACGTCGTTGACGTTCACCATGATGGGTTGCACATGTGGCCTGTGAATCTCGTCGACGGTTGCGTACGGTCTGATCGGAAATCCTACGCAGCCCTGGTATGGTTGAGGCAGTAGACGTCGCAGTGGTGGCCCTATCCCGAAGGTGACGTAACCGGATGTAGCGATCTTGTGCGGGCATGGTCACACGAGGTCTGCCAGATCGTGGACGGTCACGAGTTGATCCATGTTGTTGGTGACGATTCCATAGCCTTGTGATGGTGCTTGGGTGGACATTCACAGCTCTGGCAACATCTGATCGAGATTCGCCTGCTTCCAAGCGACCAATGGCGTTGTTGCGTTGTGCTTCAGTCAGTCTTGGCGTA